>NW_006772405.1:1902094-1904305 GCF_000442215.2 Lipotes vexillifer | reverse complement strand
TGCTGAACCTCTCTGAGCCTAGGTTTCTACACCTACAGAAACGGGCACAATCGTAGAATGGCATGAAGGTGGAATTGGGTTACAGTGTGTGCAGATGTTTAGGGAAGGGCCTGGAATGGCAGGGCCCTGAGGGTGGCAGCTCCTGCTCCTGTTAGGAGCCCCAGGGCTCACTGCTCCTGGGCCTGTGCAGACCACCTAGCTCTGAGGCAGCTCCTGCCACGGAGGGCCACAGGACCAGAGTCATGGTGGTTTCTCAACACTGACTGCATGCCCACATTAAATTTTCCTAGACCTGGGTCTTGGTAGAAGGTAGGGACAGGATCCAGGGTACAGGACCAAAACTGATGCCCACTTCCTCGAGGAGGACCCCAAGCCTTCTGGGGTCCTGGCTGTTCCTCCTGCACCTTGGGCTCAGGTAGGGGAGGGGTCAAGACTAACCCTACAGTGCTTTCCCTCAGTGCATCCACCGGGACGTGGCAGCCAGAAACGTGCTGCTGACCAGTGGCCATGTGGCCAAGATTGGGGACTTTGGTCTGGCTAGGGACATCATGAATGACTCCAACTACATCGTCAAGGGCAACGTGAGTGCTGGGAGGGCTGGGCCAGGCTGGGGAGGGGTGGTGACCCAGGGTGCAAGGTGACTGGGGTCTGCTGTGCCAGGCCCGCCTGCCCGTCAAGTGGATGGCCCCAGAGAGCATCTTCGACTGCGTCTACACAGTTCAGAGCGACGTCTGGTCCTACGGCATCCTCCTCTGGGAGATCTTCTCACTCGGTAAGCCACTGGCGCAGCGCAGCGCAGGCTCAGCGTGGGGCTGACTGGTGCTTGGTTACCCGCGGTGTCCTACACCTCGTGGAGGATGCTAGTCCAGGACACTTGGTGGTCAGGGCAGAGCAAGGGCTGCTAAGAGCGCAGGGATGGGCGAGAAGTATCTTCAAAGCAAGCGTTGCAGCTCCAGAGTGGGCGGGGCACACCCTCCACCTCGACAGGCACTCCCTCCAGGCTGTTTCCTCACCTGCCTGCTTGTGCAGTTGCTGTTTCCTAGAATGCTGTTTGCCCTCACTCTCTGAAACATGCATGTCCTTGAAGATACAGCTCCCATTTCTGGAGCACTAGGCGCAGGAAGCTGGGCTAAGCCCTTCAATGTACTCCTCTACCAATCTCTAATTCCAAAGCCTGTGCTGGAATGTTGTGGGTGTGATGAGGCCTGGGTGAAGACTTTCAACGTCCTAAAAGCCTAAGCCGTCTGCAGTGCCCGGCATATAGTAAACACTTGTTAAGGGGAGCTGCTGTCCTATTATCGCAGTCCAGCTGGGACCCTTCACACCCAGCCCTGCCAAGATGTGTGGGGGAAGGTGGCGGTGAGCACTGAATATGGTCTTTTCCATGATCTTGTCCTTTGCAGGGCTGAACCCCTACCCTGGCATCCTGGTGAACAGCAAGTTCTATAAACTGGTGAAGGACGGATACCAAATGGCCCAGCCCGCGTTTGCCCCAAAGAACATGTAAGTGAAGGACCCCAGGGAGGAAGAATACCCCAGGATTTGTTGGAAGTGGATGGGAAAGTGTGTGGCCTGTCTTTCCCGTCCACAACGTTCCAGGGTCAGGCTTCCACTTGCCCACAGTGGACTAAGACCCCTTTTTTATCAAGTTCAGGGTTTCCACTGGTTTCCCAGGTAGCACGGGGTACACTCTCAAAGAGGGCTCTCTCAGCTGGGGCCGGCCCTAAGGCGGATGATGAATGTTTAACTCAGACTCTGTTGCTATGACCTCAAGAGGGCTCTCTCTTTCCTTCCCTGTCCTGGAGCTCTGTGGTGGCGACAAGCCTCTCACTCAGCATAACCAGTCAGCCGCTGCAGCCTCTTAACTGCCTCGCGCCAGCCGGCCCACCCCAGGCTCCTCACTGGCTCCCTGCCCTCACCACAGCCTTCCCCCACACTCGCTGGCCCATCTCACCCACTGCATCTTTCTCCAGCCACCGTCTCTCCACGGCTGCTCCCTATGCCACCCAGGCGCTTACTGCCAAGGTGGATGCACTCAGCCAGCTAGCTCCTCAGCCACTTTAGTCCTACCGTCAACTGGCCTCTTAAACCTACCTGCAGGCAGCAAGAGTGCCCCTTCATCCTAGGAGCTTGGGCAAAATAGCATCTCTGAGCTTTTTTCCTCCTCAGTTACCACGCCCATTTTGACAAAAAGCTCTCCCCCCCCCCCCC
>NW_006772405.1:1897854-1901436 GCF_000442215.2 Lipotes vexillifer | reverse complement strand
CCCCCCCCCCCCCCCCCGGGGTTACTGGAAAGATTAGATAATGCACACCAAGGACTTCGCACTGGCCTTGTGCCAAGCTCACTTCTGACTTGGTTTTGGGACCTCTGCGGGGCAGCACCCTGTAGTGTGCGTGCGTGCGTGCACAGACATGATGAGTCCCAAGCCTACAAGTAGCTTCTGTCCTGCCTCAGATACAGCATCATGCAGGCCTGCTGGGCCCTGGAGCCGACCCGCAGACCCACCTTCCAGCAAATCTGCTCCCTCCTTCAGGAGCAGGTTCTAGTGGATGGGAGAGAGCAGGTGAGTGGTGCCAGGCTCAGGGTGGGTGGCTGGTTAAAGCTGGGCCTGACTGATCAGTTCTGACCACCCCCTGCCACCCCCGCACCCAGGACTACAGCAACCTGCCAGGCGGCAGCAGCGAGCCGGAGGAGAGCTCGAGCGAGCACCTGGGCTGCTGTGAGCAGGGGGACCTCGCCCAGCCCCTGCTGCAACCCAACAACTACCAGTTCTGCTGAGGAGGTGACCACGGGGATGTACTCTCTCTCCCCTCCTCCAAGGATGGGGCACCGTGGGGAGAACACAGACTGTGCCCTTGGCCATTTGCCTCAACAGCCCAGCTCTGAAACTCGGGAATGTGGGATCTACAGGAGGTTGGAGAGAACCCCACTCCCAGGGCCTGGGCCATCACTGCCAGTCAGGGGCTGGGGCTCAGCCCCGCCCCGCCCCCGCCAGTTCTCAATGCTGTGGCCTCATGTGTGCTATGCCAACTGGGAGAATACCCAGCTCACTCTTAGCCTGGTCCCACTTCCTCCCCTCCTTCCCTCCTGTTTCAAGGGAAATGGACTGGTTTTCTGACTGAAGTCCCCAGGAGCTGCCCAAACCTTGAGGAGAAAACAAGGCTCCCTGGCCCTTGGCCGAATGGAAGAACACCTGCTGAGTGGATCAAGGAGAGCAGGCTGGTGCTCAGGGCTGCACTTGGTTCAGGCCCTTGGAGCAGGGTGACTCCTCTGGAAGAATCTAATTGTCCCCCTCTGCCCTCTAAGCCTTCTCTCCACGGCCCTACCCACCCTAGGTCTGGTATTGCTGCAATGAGCCAGGTGGCAGCTAAAGGTTGGGGTGCTCTGTCCGGCCCCGCCCCGCCATTCTGTGCTGGAAGGCGCTGGAAGGCAGGGGCCCTGTGTGGCTGGCCACACCACGCAAGCAGCACACACTTCCAGGTTGACTCATCATAACTAACAGTCACGCTGTGGGATGTCTCTGTCAGTCAGCATTAAACTAACAGCATTAACACAGCTGGCCTCTGGTCTTTGTGCCATGCGGATCCCCGGGGACCTCCTTCCATCCTTCCACGGTGAGTGACCAACCCCAGCACCTCTGGGGCCCAACCACACTGAGCTGCATACAATGAGGCTGGAATTGACTCTCGTTGCACCCAAACCATATAATTTAATAAACTTTATTCTGGTTGGGGAAGAGGGAGGGGGAAAAAAGCCACCTATTCCACTCCTCTCAATAAATTAAATAACACGGCCAATTCCCGTGCCCTAAGCAAACTTTGGGCACTTGAGCCAGTCCTGCTGTTTCCTTACGGCCCAGTCTGCTTACCCTTCACAGAAGGGAGTTTTTCCTACTGCCCCCAGGTTATGGCATGCTCACGGGCCACATCCCCTCTGAGAGAGGGGCCAGGCTGCAGCAGCAGCAGCAGCAGCGACCAGGAAAGGAGGAAGGGGAGCCTCTTCCTCAAAGCTTGGGGCAGGGAGTCTAGGCCTGGAAGAGAGTTGTGGCTCACCCTTTCTCAGCTGCCCCCAGATGTGGGTGCAGGAAGAATAGGAGGGGAATGCATTCCTCCTCTGGGAGAATCAAGAGCCCAAAGGGACCCCTGGAGCTAATGAAGCCCCCAAGGCCCCGAGTCAAAGGCAACAGGCCGCAGGGGCTGGAAACGGTGTCCCTGGGCGGGAAGGGAAACCTCAGCAGCCTCGGCCCACCCAGGACCTCCACCCCGACCCACAGGTGCCCCTGGGAAGCCAGCAGCTACCTGCCTTCTCTCAGCCTCCCTGCCCCTTTACTGAACATATGGTGCCACCCAAAGAGTGTCCTGGTGCCTCTCCCGACCCCCAGAAGGTTGAGAACCAAGGACCCTGGGCTCCACCATGCTCAGGAAATGGAAGCTCTTTGGTCAGTCCCAGCATCAGAGGCTGGTCCCCTGGACGGATCTGCCTCGGGCAAGGGCCTTACTATGGCTTGCGAGAGATGGTGCGGTCCCTGCACAAGAGCCCGGCTTACTCTGCAGCTGTGGCCACCTTCTCTTCCTCAGCATCCTCCTCCGTCTCCGTCTTGATCTGAGCAACCCCGAGGCGGTACAGGGTGTCTCGGATGACCACCTCGCCAGGCTGGCAGCTCTGCACAATGTCATGGATCTGCCGGTTGACAATCTCGCGACTGGTAAGGAAGTCCATGAGGCGGTTGTAGAGGTAATAGTGGGTGGCATTGTCAAAGGCAATGGGCCGCTGGCGGACGCTGTTTGGTTTGCTGTCTGCAAAGGAGGACAGGATGGCTGCGTAGGGCGCCAACTCAGGACACAGGGCCAAGGAGTGGTGCCCAGCACTGGGGTCGCCAGGACTGGGCTGTGTGCCTGCATGGACGATGCGCCGTGTGGCAGTCTTGGTGACCGGGTGCTGGACAGAGTGCTCAGCCTCCGTCATGTCCACCGTATAATGCTGGTCCAAGAGTTCTGGGCAGGACACGCTCTACAAGGGAGATGATAAGCCACTGTGACGTGAGGGAAGATTAAGGTCCAAGCTGTGTGATAGGTGAGAGTGAAAGCTGTGGGTGAGCCAGCTCTGTTTAAATCCTACCGTCACCACGTAACACGTTTCCCAGGGCAAGTCCCCCTTTCCTCCTCCCCTGTGCCTCCGTTTCCTCATGTGAGAATGCGGACAGTAACAGTGGCCACCTCCCAGAGCAGATGCTGGATTACCTGAGCTAATATTTATATCTGGCTAACCAATTCAGACTGGGGCTGCAGGGGAACAGGAAGGAAGTGGTTCCCATGGAGGCTCAGATGCCTCACACCAACCTTACAAACCCAGTGAGCCCCATGGACTAAGGCAAAGGCAAGTGAGGACAATGATGGCCCCTTCCTATTACCAGTCCTAACGTCTCTTCTAGCCAAGGGCATGTGCCCGTGCTAAGAACCACAGCCTGATACCGTGCACCAAGACAAAGAGACCAGGGGCTCTGCCATTAATCTGCTGTGTGACACTCGGCAGGCCCATTTTCACCTCGAGCCCTTACTTTCCCCTTTTAATTAGCGGAAAGGGGTTGATACAGTCAGCGTTTTCTAAGCCACTGTGCCTCTAGATCACAACACAAGGAGTGCCATGCAGCATATTCAGTCAAAGCCAAAACAGGGCTGGTCTGTGCCTTTACTATATCGGCATGTGCAGTGTCCTCAAAGGTGGCAATTTTCTAAGCTTAACTGCAAGGTGACCCCTTTGACCCCAAGATACCTGGGGTCACCCTGGGCACCCTAAAGGACATGCTGTGGCCACACACACACGCACACGCACACACGCACGCGCG
>NW_006772405.1:1857199-1897844 GCF_000442215.2 Lipotes vexillifer | reverse complement strand
ACACACACACACACACACACACACACACACACACACACACACACACACACACACACACACACACACACACACACACACACACACACGTGGGTCAGCAAAAATTTGTGGAGTAAATGCTGGTTCCAGAGCACTGGTGGAGAAAAAAGGTGATGGATGGTTCACAGAAGGTCTTCCCAACGAACCAGGGAGATGCGTCCCAGTTCCTCAGAAGGGAACTCACCACAGGCGGCTCCATGGGGCTAGAGAAACAGCCCTGATTCCTCCCCCACATCTGGCTGGTCAGCTCTGGGTAGCAGAGGTCAGCACACAGGGCCACTGGAGTGGCCATGTCGACCACATACACAGGA
Organism: Lipotes vexillifer; assembly: GCF_000442215.2. Lineage (NCBI taxonomy): Eukaryota > Metazoa > Chordata > Mammalia > Artiodactyla > Lipotidae > Lipotes > Lipotes vexillifer. The sequence continues at coordinate 1,897,497 of NW_006772405.1, read as the reverse complement.
GGCCAATGGCGGGAGGAGACGAGCAGATCCACATGGTCGAGGGCACTCTCGCCCCGCACAAGATACTTGGAGCCACACACCACCTGGTGGGGAGATGGAGTACAGCACAGGGTGAAGCCGCCAATCTGCAGACAGACCGAGTCAGGTCCACTAGCTTCCTCCCAGGAAGATGGACAATCCGGTTTATGACTGAGGTCACGCCATCCTGCCAGAGCCCGTGACATTCTGCTTCCCTCCTACTTCCGGCCCTAAATGAAGTCGCCAGCTCACTGCAGCCTAGGAGAAGAGCTGGGAGCATCCGAGCCTCAAAGGAGGCTGAGAGATCCCCCCCCATCCCCACCCACCAAGGCATTACCTCCAAACCCCACCCTCCACATCACCCACCAAACACCATCTAGGCCAGTGGTTCCCAAGCTGCATGGCACCAGCAGCTAGGAGGAAGTTCCTGGGTCCCACTCCAAATCTACAGAATTAGCCACTGAAGGTGGAGTCTAAGCATCTGTATTTTGAGCAGACCCTGATGGTGCTATCCAGATGAGAACCCCTGATGAACGTATAGCCTTCATCAAACCCCCCCAAATACCACTCCACTGCTGGGCAGCTGTGTGTCCACTGGAGAATTCTGCCTCTACCTCCCTACCTTCACACCTACCAGTCCTGGCTATCACCTCCAAGTAATACCACTGGCCCACCACAGCCCCGAGACCTATAGCTCTCACATCCCTGTGTTGTCAAGTGCTTCTCCTGAGATGAACCCCAGTCACATGAACACAAGGCTCTGAGCAGGCTCTGACCTGCCAGGGGTTGTTAAAGGAGTTGACCACCTGACTCTCTTTCGACAGCTAGTCGCCCTGCCCACTCAGTGAAATGGAGGCTCTGCGAAGCCGCCTTCCCCACTTAGCACTGTTCAGGGGGTTTTCTACCCTGGCATCTTCTTGGATTGGGACGACTGTGTCACACAGGGCACAACCTTCCCAGTGCTATCCTGGCGCCTACCCTGTGCATGCTCTCTACGGGCCTAAGGAGTGATCTTCTTAGAACCCAGATCAGACCATTTCCCATTCAAACCATCCAATGGGCCCCTCTCATCACTCTCCGAAGAAAACCCAAACTGTTACTCTTGCCTCCAAAGCTCTACATGAACTGGCCTCCAGGGACCCCTCCCTGCTCAGGACATAGTGGTCACATCCCTTCCCAAGCTTACATGGGGCTCTCAGCCTCCTCTGGCTGCCCCATAGACAGCAGGTCCCTCTCCGCTACTTTCCACCTCTGGTCCTTGTCTAGTTCCTGCAGAGCTGGTGCCATAAGCCACGGTGACTTTCTCTCTCAATATGAGGTCACCCAGGGAGGAATGACATCTTCGTTGCTCACCTTTGTACCCTCAACAGCTGATGCAGGGGCCAGCACACAGTAGGGTGCCTAATACTCACTGGTGATGACCCATAAGGAGCTATTCCGCAGCTGCCCAGTGACCTAAGTGCCAGCTCCAGGATGAGCTGGATCAATCAGATCCTCTGTGTGGGCAAACTGAGTTCTTCCTCGTTATCCTCTTACCTGATGGGGGCACATCTTGTAGATTTTACCCCCTGTGAGATGAGGTGGGGGCTGTCGAGCTCTGGCTCCATTCTGAACAGATTCGTAGAGGGCCAACAAGGAGAAGCAGAGCTGGTCCTAGAGCACAAGGACAAGATTAGACACAGCAGTGAATGCTAAGCAACCAGGCTTGCTACACAGCACCAAATGCCCACTCAAAGCAAATGAATAAACTGTTAAGGCCAGACTGGGCCTTGGAGCCTCACCAGCCCGATGTCCTTTAGGTACATACGGGGACGCTGAGGCCCTTTAAGGGCCAGGTCACAGACAGAGCCAGCCAGACTGATCAAGCTGCCAGACTCTGAGGCCTGGGTTCTATTTTTTTTTTTACAGGGCGGGGAAAGTGTCAAAGAGGAGCCAACATTTGAGTCTGAACTTGATGCATAAGATTTTCAGGAGCGTATTAGTATGAAGGGAAGTACATAACCTATGGATAAAATACACACACCCTTCCACATCCTTCTCTATGGATGCCATGGCGCTTGTTTTCTAAGAGCCTGGATAGGTGATAACTAGACACTGCAAACTTCGTGAGGTTGGTATTTTGGTTATTTCCACTTTGCAAATGAGGAAAATGAGGTTCAGATGTGTAAGGCAGCTTATCTAAGGCCACACACAGTTAGCAGGAGAGCCTGGATTCCTGAACCTGAGTCTGGACCCACTACCTCAACAGAGGAACTGCCTGGATGGGAAGGCCTCGCGTGCATGTCACAATTTGGCTGCTGGCTATCTCCCAGGCCTCCCTGCCCACCAGCACTCTGTGTCCAACACAAGTGCCCAGTCACGGGTATTCATATCCCTGCCCAGAAAAATGGCCCACCAGTCTGCTCCCAAAGTCCCTACCCCCAGCGCTACCCCGAGACTCACCCTGGAGTCTTCTGCCCCGAAGGGGATGCCACACTGCCTCAGCAGGCAGTGCAGCTCCTCCTCGCTGTAGGAGCCGATCTCCTCAAGCTTGCAGGTGCCCTCCTGGAGCAGCCGTACCAAGGCACCGCCATTGCCTGCAAGAGACGTCGTGCTAATGGGAGGGCGCTACTGCCAGCCACCTGAAGTCCTGCAGAGTGCCTCATGCACGAGGATGGGAACAAGGGGGCCTGGTCCACAGTCGAGCAGGCTTTGCCCTGAGCACTGCCCTGGGGGCTGGGAGAGGTGGACTCAAGGCGGGTCTTAAGCTTCTACAGATATCCGAAGTCTCTGAGAGCCAGCTTTCTCCCTTTGAACATCTAGGGGAGATACCCTGCAGAGCACCCATGCAAAGAGCCCTGAAATGCGCCAGCTTTTAACCTTTTAAGTTTTTCCAGAACCATGATCTCAGATTCTTAACACAACTGCAGCAACATGAGGACAGTAATAGCTCTCATTTTAAAAATGCTCTTTATACACTATGTTCCTGAACCTGATCAACAGAACTATGCAGGGGCCTTACTGAGAAAATCAATTTAGCAGGTCATATCCAGGATTTTAAAAATGAAATAGAATAGAAAATCAAGTATGTTGCATTTGGTAAGGGAAAGTACTGTTTTATGAAAGTTGTTTTAGTAACAGATATACACAGACGTGTTACTTATATGACCATCACGCTGAGTCATGATGTAGAACCTATTGCTTACTCTGAGTTGCAGTTAAAAAAAAAGTAGGCCATCACTCTAACTGTATTAGCTCACTTAATCTTCACAACAACCTAGGTGGTGGGTAGCAATGTCATGCCCTCTTTGTAAATGAAGCAATAGAGGCTCCGGGCAATGAAGGGATTTGGTGGAGGTCACATGGTCACTGAGGAGCACAGCTGGGAATCAAACCCAAGTTGTCAGAAACTGACGCCCTCAAAAGAGCTAGCCCAGGGCTTCTCAACGTATAAGCACAGAGCATCTAAAAAACCATCTGAAAGACCTGTTTAGAAGGCAGACTCCCTGCCTCCCCCTACATCTCTCAGTGAGAATCTTTGGGGTTGGAGCCCTATCATCAGCATTTTTCAGAGGGTTCCCAATGTTCGGTGTAGGGCATCCCAGAAGGCTGACAGTGGGCTATGTGGGTCAGTCCTATACAATGTGGCTGGCAGCACTTCAACACTCTGCACATGACTTTAATCTCCAGGGGATTTTGTCACAGGTTGTCATTGTCTTTCCAGAAAGAGCCCTCCAGGTGGGCCTGGCCCCCTCTCAACCATACATGCTGTCTTGCCGTGGACAATGTTCCAGATGCGATGTGACCCTTCCCTGACCCCAGCTACCGGGTGGCCTTACCAGGTACTGGCTGCACATCCAGGTTTTTGTCTTTCTCAGTGTTGACGACCACAGCTCCTCTCATGAGTGGTGGGAAGAAGGGGGCAATAACAGAGGCATCAAACTTGGTGATAGGGATGCTGGCAGGGAAGGCCACCTGCTCAATCACTTCTGTCTCCATCGTGGCCCAGAAGTCCTCCACATTTACCTCACTAGAGGCCAAGAAGTCAGGCCAGGTGAACTAAAAGGTCAGGACAAAAAGGTCAAACTGTAGGAGCCACAGAACGTCAGCAACACAACAGCCTACCTTCTCCATACAGGCTGAGCAGGGGGAAGGAGTCAGACAGCCACACACTGCCGGGACACCCCCGAATCTAACATCTTAGTGCCAAACTGCTCCTTGGCCTCATTCCTTTCTCCCACACCACAGCACTCCCCAAGACCTAAGTCCCTTCTGCATCTGTGCCTTTATTCATGTTCTCTTCCCTGCCTCGCCAGGAGAGGGCAGCTACCACTGCCTGTCATGTGCCAGACACTGACTAATTAACTACTACTATACAAGCCTGAGGGTGCCTGAGGTGAGAGCACTGGAGCGAGGGGCAGTCTGAACGAGAACGTGAACAAAGATCTTGTTCCAAAGCCCAAGCCCTTAATCCCTATGCCTGGCTGGCAGGAATCATCAGAATAACACTTAGTGGCACTCCACCCACTTGGCAAGGCCCTGTTGATCCCTCACCTCCTCCTGAAGGTCCTCCCAGACCATGCCAGCACATGGCTATCTCCTCTCCGTGCAGCATGTACTTACCTACTGTAGACATCTAGCACTGTGCTACTTAATTTTTCTTCTTGTAAGCACTCTTATGCAGCCCTCAAAGTGAGACCCTGATCCTATTACCTCATCAGAATCATTTGCGTTACTCAGCAATGCTGATATCCGGGCTGCACCTCCATCTGTATGAACTAAATCCCTAAGGCTGCATTTTTAAAAGATTCCCTAGGTGAGTGGTTCTCAAAGCGTGGACCAGTGGCATGAGCACCACCTGGGAACTTGTTAGACATGCAAATGCTCAGCCCACTCCAGACCCACTGAATCAGAAACCCTGGGGGTGGGCCCCAGCAAGCCTCTCACACTAAAGTTTGCAAATCATTGCCCAGTGTAATTCTTATGCCCACAAAGTCTGAGAACCATTGCTCCACATAGAGACGTCTCTTATCAGTCCAGAGGGTCCTCCTCTACCAGTCCCCAAGAGGAGCGCCCAACCCTACAATCTCCTCGTGGACGTTTTGTTCAATACCTTTCTGTTTTATTTCACTGACTTTAGAACACCCCCAGCCTGCTCTCCTCGTACGCACTACCCAACTCTGCACTCCACACACAGAAGGGAGAAAAAGTCCTAGTCTCTAGAAAGAAACACCCAGAAACAAAGAAGAGAAGAGACACGCATACAGAAAGCGAAGGGAATGCTACTCCATTCTGTGAGGAGTGAGCCTTGATCGGAACAAGGCGGGTGCCAGGCAGGACTAGGATATGTGAGTTTTTGCAGGGAGGCGGCCTTCTGTCTATTCTAGAGAGCAAAAAGCCAAAAAGCCTGTGACCAGATGTGTTTAAAAAACCAGAGCTCAGGGGCTTCCCTGGTGGCACAGTGGTTGACAGTCCGCCTGCCGATGCAGGGGACACAGGGTCGTGCCCCGGTCTGGGAAGATCCCACATGCCGCAGAGCGGCTGGGCCCGTGAGCCATGGCCACTGAGCCTGCACGTCCAGAGCCTGTGCTCCGCAACGGGAGAGGCCACAACAGTGAGAGGCCCGCGTACCGCAAAAAAAAAAAAACCCAAAAAAACCCAGAGCTCAGGGTCCCAGGAGGTATTACTGGTGAGCATGGTGGTGCTTATGAGCTCAGGTTCTGGAGTCAGGGAGCCAGCCCAAGGTCAAATTCCAGCTCCACCCCTTCCTGACTGGATGAGCTTGGGCAAGCCCCCTTCATCTACAAAAATATCACAGGGTCGAGAAGTCAGCCAGAAAGTAATGCACTGAGTACAGAGTAAGAACTTGGTATATGTAATAAAATGCTCAATAAATCATAGCTGCACTATTAATATTTCCATTAGACAAGCAGATTTGAACGAGTCTAGAAACAGCCTCTTTGTGAGATAACACACAAAAGCAAATTTTTTTTACAGTTCATTTTACCTACAGGGAACACTTAGAAGGCTCCAGTAGCATTATGCTTGTTTTCATATATCTCATTATACACCACCACCCTCAAAATAGAACTATTTGATCAGCGTATGTACTGATTTTTTTAATTGGGAAGAGAAAGGGGAATATGCATTAAATCCCTAATATGCTCAGCTGGCCATGTCAAAATACACCAGAGCTTTTCTCCAGAGGTCCTGTACCACTCCCAGTGGCAAACAAGTGAGCTGCAGGTCCAGTGCTTGAAGAGTCACTGAGGTAGAGTTCAGACATGGAAAGCTTGCACCCTCCGTGACTACTAGCATGCTCACGGGGCACTCCACACCTATGCAGGCAGACTAGACCTCTCAGCGTGATGATGGGAAAGAGGTCACCTATGGAAATTTTGAAAACTTCCCTGTACCAGGTTAAATAATTTTCCCTATTAGTCTTAGTTTGTGAAGAGTTTTATCATAATGGGCGCTGAATAAAATAGAAAGCCTTTTTTAGACATCCAGTGAAATAATCATATGGGTTTTCTCCTTTAAACTGCTAACTACTGAATTACATTAGTATATTTTCTAATGTTGAAACAATCTTGCCTTCCTGGGATAAGCTTAGTCATGATTTTATTTTACTCACTGTTAGATTTGTTCTGCCATTATCTCACATCTATATTCATGAGTACTATCAGCCCAAATTTTCATCTTATATTAAATGTTTGGTTTTGTTTTCAGTTATATGGTCTTACACAATGACTTATATCCACTTTTGCTATTCTTCTACGACTGGAATCTTATTTCTTGGATATTTGTTAGAATTAATGTATAAAGCCATCTGAGTTTGGTGTTATCTTTGTGTGAACATTTTTTAGTTAAGAACCTAAGTCAGATCAGTCCACTCTTCCTCAAAGCCCTTCACGGGCTCTCCATCTCACTCAGTGGAAGTCCTTACAATGGCCCGGGCCACCCATAGCCTCTTGAACCTCACATATCCGACCACTCTATACCCTGCTCACAGAGCCAGCCACATCGGCCACCTTTCTGTTCCTCAACCACGCCCAGCAAACCCTCTTCAGATCCCATTCTTGCTGCTCCCTCTGCCTGGAATGTTCCTCCCACTGAAAACTACATGGGCTTCAGAAGGCTCTACTCAAATGCCCTTGTGTCAGACAGGACTTCCCCGACTACCCTCTAGAAAGCAGGAGCCCCTTCTTCCCACAATACTGCTCTCTTCCTTACCCTGCCTTACTGTTATTGTTACTTTAAATTAATGTATTAAATATAATATATATTAATAGTATTTTAATATAATATACACAATTATTAATGTTTGTCTCCTGTCTCCCCAAATCAGAAAGTGAGCTCCATGAGCTCAAAAACTCCATGGGTTTAACTGCCATTTCCCAAATGCCTAAAAAGTGCACCTATAGTTCATGTTTAATAAATTTGTTGTTGAAAGAGTTAGCAAGTGCCTCCATTTCCATCTGGCCTGCCTTAGATGAAAACCTGGGAACTGGCAAGAAAAAGCTACTCACCGCACCCAGAAAAGAACTAGAGCCATCTGCTCCTGGAAACACCATGTAGGAAGGTGGCTGCCAAAGTGTGCAGACATTTTCTAAAGGTCATCTGTGGTGACCAAGAGGCACTTACCTCCACACTCTTTAGTGCCAGCACGTTTTCTTCACTCCTCTGGGCAACTTCCACTTTGGGGGCCACACCACAGATGCCACAGATCATGTCATTGTAGTCTCGGACAGTGAGGCACTCAAAAGCCCAATAGCCATTGCACAGCAGCTCCTGCAGCTGGCTCAGCTCCTCTGGGGTAAGAGTCTTCTCTAGAAGGAGAGCAAGAGCTCTGAGAAGTTCACAGAAGAAGACCTGGAGGCCACAGGGGATGAGCAATGGCCAGCAAGAATAGCAATTCTGCAAGGTTGCTTCTCTCCTAAGAACACCCAAGAGTACTAACCACCAAAAGGTCAAGCACCCTAGCCATTAGGTGTTCGGGTAGCAACTCAAAGGGCAATTCCAGTGAGTTATAGCTGCCCTGTACTCAGCACCCACTAGGACCTAGATGCTATGCTGAGCTTTGAATACATTCTCTCATTTAACTCTCACATCTTTATGAGCCAAGAGTATTATTATCCTCACTGAATAACTGGAAAAACTGAGGCACAGAGAATAACTTACTCAAAACCACACTGCCACTAAGTGGTATAGTGCAGACTCAAACACAAACCTGTCTGACCCTAGGACCTTTCCTCTACTCCATCTGACCTCATAGCAGGGAAGGGGCAGGGGGCCTGGATTCTGTAGGAAAGGATGGGAAAAGCACAAACAGAAAGAAATGAGGAAAGCAAAGGGAAAAATAATTTCTAATAATAAGGAGGGTGGTGCCCACCTTCATGTCTCAGCATGAGCCTTGGAAATGGGAGCAGACCTCCAGAAGCTGTGTATTCAGCATGAGTCTGCTTAGCATGTAGTAACGCCAAGTCTACCTATGACCAAAGGATGAGCTTCTATGAAGTCTGTTTAACCTTGTGCTGAAGGTCTCTGGATACATGGAAAGACTCACGCTTTCCAGAGTTTGGCATTCGTACAATTCAAGAGGAGTGTGTTAGGAAGTCAAGAATGTCTTCTTTTCAAAACATCAGACTCTCCTCCAAGGTAACTATGTTAACGGAAGCCCATCACTGAAAATTCCCAGGGAGCTTAGAACTAACCTTGGGGAAACGGAGGAAGCCAGCCTTTACCTGTCTGATCCTGCACTGACTTCAGAAGAGTGCTGATGGATACTCTGGGGTCCTCTCCCAGCTTGAGCTGGTTTCGGATTGCAAAAAGCAAGTCCAGGCTCACTAGCAGCTTGTTTCCCACATTAAAGAGACCTGCAGGTTAAAAAATGGCAACAGAGACATTCACTGTTAACAACATCCACAACGGCAAAAAACAGGAGACTGACTAAATGCCCACCGATGGGGGAACATTAAAAAATAAATTGTGGTACATTCATAAAATACAAAACTAGAGGTCACCTGCTAGTTGGTAACCTACGAGCAGCTGTGAAGGAAACTGTTTAATTGGATGCCACTGTACCCAGAGCACAGAGAAGCCTTTTCAGCATGCAGGGGCTGCTCAGAAACCTTGCCTAGAAGATGGCAGAAGAGAAGGACATGAGCTCATCTCTTCTTATGAAAACACCAAAATCACAACTAACTGCTGGAACAACCATCAACAAAAAAACCCACTGGAACCTACCCAAAAAAGATATGCTACATCCAAAGAAAATGTAGAACCCACAACAAGATGGTAGGAGGGGAGCAATCACAATAAAATCAAATCCCACACCGGCCAAATGGGCGACCCACAAATTGGAAAATAATTATATCGTAGAGGTTCTCCCACAGGAGTGAAGGTTCTGAGCCTCACATTAGGCTCCCCAGCCTGGGGGTCTGGCAATGAGAGGACGAGCTCCCAGAGCATCTGGCTGTGAAGGCCAGAGGGGACTGATTGCAGGAATTCAACAGGACAGAGGGAAACAAACTCTAATCTCAGAGGGTGCACACAAGGTCTTGTGTGCGCTGGGACCCAGGAGAAAAAGCGGTGACCGCATAAGACCCTGAGCCAGACCTACCTGCTGGTATTAGAGGGTCTCCTGTGAAGGCAAGGTCGGCTGTGGCTCACTGCGGGGACAGACACTAGTGGCAGTAATTCTGGGGAGTACTAATTGGCATGAACCCTCCTGGAGGCTGCCATTTTCTCAACAAAACCTGGCCCCACCCAACAACCTGCAGGATCCAGTGCTGGGACGCCTCAGGACAAACCACCAACAGGTCAGGAACACAGCCCCACCCAGCAACAGACAGACTGCCTAAAATCTTCCTGAGCACACAGCTGCCTGCTAAACACACCCCTTGACACAGCCCTGCCCACCAGAGGGACAAGACCCAGCTAAACCAACCAATGTGCAGGGACCAGTCCCTCCCACCAGGAAGCCTGCACAAGCCTTGAAAACTGGCCTCATCCACCAGGAGGCAACAGCAAAAGCAAGAAGAACTACAACCCTGCAGCCTGTGGAATGGAAACCACACTCACAGAAAGTTAGACAAAAATGAGACAGCAGAGGAATATGTCCCAGACGAAGGAACAAGATATAACCCCAGAACAACTAAGTGAAGTGGAGATAGGAAATCTACCCACAAAAGAATTCAGAGCAATGATAGTAAAAAGAATTCAGAGTAATGATCCAAGATCTCAGAAAAAGAATGGAGGCACAGGTGAAGATAAAAGAAATGTTTAACAAACACCTAGAAGAACTAAAGAACAAACAGAGATGAACAATATAATAATTGAAATAAAAAATACACTAGAAGGAATCTATAGGAGAATAAGCGAGGCAGAAGAATGGATAAGTGAGCTGGAAGACAGAATGGTGGAAATCACTGCTGCGGAACAGAATAAAGAATAAAAAGAAATGAGGACAGTCTAAGAAACCTCTGGGACAACATTAAATGCACCAACATTTGCATTATAGTGGTCCCAGAAGGAGGAGAGAGAGAGAGAGAGAGAGAACCTGAGAAAATATCTGAAGAGATATAGCTGAAAACTTCCCTAACATGAGAAAGGAAACAGTCACCCAAGTCCAGGAAGTGGAGAGTCCCATACAGGATAAACCCAAGGAGGAACATGCCGAGACACATAGTAACCAAACTGACAAAAATTAAAGGCAAAGAGAAAATATTTAAAGCAACAAATAAAATACAAGGGAACTGTCATAAGATGATTACCTGATTTTTCAGCAGAAACTCTGCAGGCCATGAGGGAATGGCACGATATATTTAAAGCGATGGAAGGGAAGAAACTACAACCAAGAATACTCTACCCAGCAAGGCTCTCATTCAGATTTGACGGAGAAATCAAAAGCTTTACAGACAAGCAAAAGCTAAGAAAATTCAGTACTAACAGACCAGCTTTGCAACAAATGTTAAAGTACCTTCTCTAGGTGGAAAAGAAAAGACCACAACCAGAAACAAGAAAATTACAAATGGGAAAGCTCACTGATAAGGGTAAACATACAGTAAGGGTGGGAAATAATCCACATACAAATACGATAACAAAACCAGCAATCATAAGGCGTGTACAAATGTAGGATATTGGAAATGCATTTGAAATTAAAAGTCTAGGAAGTTAAAACCATCTTGTTTATATACAGACTGCTATATCAAAACCACATGGTAACAGCAAACCAAAAGTATACAGCAGATACACACACAAAAAAGAAAAAGGAATCCAAACACAACACTAAAGTTAGTCATCAAATCACGAGAACAAAAGAGGAAGGGAAGAAAAAAGACCTACAAAAACAAATCCAAGACAATTAACAAAATGGCAATAAGAACACAGATATTGACAATTCCCTTAAAAGTAAATGGATTAAATGTTCCCACCAAAAGACACAGACTGGCTGAATGGATACAAAAACAAGACCCATATATATGCTGTCTACAATAGACACACTTCAGTTCTAGGGACACATAACAGACTGAAAGTGAGGGGATGGAAAAAGGTATTCTATGCAAATGGAAATCAAAAGAAAGCTGGAGTACCAATACTCATATCAGACAAAATAGACTTTAAAATAAAGACTGTTACAAGAGACAAAGAAGGACACTACATAATGATCAAGGGATCAATCCAGAAAGAAGATATAACAATTGTAAATATATATGCACCCGCCATAGAAGCACCTCAATACACAAGGCGAATGTTACCAGCCGTACAAGGAGCAATCGATGTAACACAATTTAACAGTGGGGACTTTAACACCCCACTTACATCAATGGACAGATCATCCAGATGGAAAATCAATAAGGAAACACAGGCCTTAAATGACACATCAGACCAGATGGACTTAATTGATATTCAGAGAGCATTCCATCCAAAAGTAGCAAAATACACATTCTTTTCAAGTACACATGGAACATTCTCCAGGATTGATCACATGTTGGGTGACAAAGCAAGCCTCAGTAAATTTAAGAAAACTGAAATCATATCAAGCATCTTTTCCAACCACAATGCTATGAGATTAGAAATCGATCGCAAGGAAAAAAACTAAAAAAACACAAACATATGGAGGCTAAACAATATGCTACTCAACAACCAATGGATCACTGAAGTAATCAAAGAGGAAATCAAAAAATACCTAGAGACAAACGCAAATGAACGCACGATGATCCAAAACCTACTGGACGCAGAAAAAACAGTTCTAAGAGGGAAGTTTATAGCAATACAATCTTACCTCAGGAAACAAGAAAAATCTCAAATAAACAAGCTAACCTTACATACCTAAAGCAACTACAGAAAGAATAACAATCAAAACCCAAACTTAGTAGAAGGAAGGAAATCATAAATAGAGCAGAAATGAATGAAATAGAGACAAAGAAAACAATAGAAAAGAACAATGAAACTAAAAGCTTGTTCTTTGAGAAGGTAAACAAAACTGATAAACCTTTAGCCAGATGCATCAAGAAAAAAAGGGAGAGGGCTCAAGACAATAAAATTAGAAATGAAAAAGGAGAAGTTACAACTCACACCAGAGAAACACAAAGGATCATGAGAGACTACTACAAGCAATTATATGCCACTAAAATGGATAACTTAGAAGAAATGGACAAATACTTAGAAAGGTACAATCTCCCAAGACTGAACCAGGAAGAAATAGAAAATATGAACAGACCACTCACAAATACTGACACTGAAACTATGATTTAAAAACTCCCAACAAACAAAAGTCCAGGACCAAATGGCTTCACAGGCAAATTCTATCAAACATTTAGAGACGAGTTAACACCTATCCTTCTGAAACTATTCCAAAACATTGCTGAGGAAGGAACACTCCCAAACTCATTCTGAGGCCACCATCACCCGGATACCAAAACCAAAGATACCGCAAAACAAAACAAAAAAACAAAAAGCAAACAACAACAAAAAAAAACACAGGCCAATATCACTGATGAACACAGATGCAAAAATCCTCAACAAAATACTGGGTTGGCCTAGAAGTTCCTTCAGTTTTTAAGAAAAAATAAAAGACGCAGTTTTCATTTTCACCAAGAACTTCCTTGAACAATATATTCAGCCTTTCGTTCCACTACCTTCTGCCATTTTTCAGGCAACTTCATAATTCCATCTTTCCAAAACTTTTTACCTTTTTGAGCAAGGAACTGTTCCAGGTACCTTTTACAGTCTTCCAGGAAATTGAAATTTTTTCCATTAAGAGAATTTTGTAAAGACCTAAACCAATGGAAATCCAAAGGTGCAATGTCTGGTGAATACAGTGGATGAATGAGAACTTCCCAGCCAAGCTGTAACATTTTTTGCCTGGTCATCAAACATGTGGTCTTGCATTATCCTGATGGAAGATTATGCGTTTTCTGTTGACTAATTCCAGACGCCTTTTGTCGATGCTGCTTTCAGTTGGTCTAACTGGAGCAGTACTTGTTTGAATTAATCGTTTGGTTTTCAGGAAGGAGCTCATAATAGAGGACTCCCTTTCAATCCCACCATACACACGTCACCTTCTTTAGATGAAGACCAGCTTTTGGTGGTGTTGGTGGTGGTTGCCCCATGATCTCTTCCGTTCCACATTATCATACAGTATCCACTTTTCATTGCCCGTCACAATTCGTTTTAAAAACTGGAAGGTTTTTACTGTTTAAATAGAGAACTGCATGTGGAAGGTTTTTTTTGCTTAGCTTATGTGGAACCCAAACATCAAAGTGATTAACATAACCAAGCTGGTACAAATGATTTTCAATGCTTGATATGGATATTTTGAGTATGTCGGCTATCTCCCGCATGGTATAACGTTGACTGTTCGCAATTAATGTCTCGATTTGACCTCTATCAACTTCAACTGGTCTACCCAACCATGGAGCATCGTCCAGCGAGAAATCTCTAGCACAAAACTTCACAAACCACTTCTGAAACATTCGATCAGTCACAGCACCTTCTTCATACACTGCACAAATTTTTTGTGTTTCAGTTGCATTTTTACCTTTCTTGAAATAATAAAGCATAACATGCCAAAAATGTTGCTTTTTTCTTCCATCTTCAATATTAAAATGGCTACGCAAAAATTCAACAATCCTGATAAGTTTTTGTTTAAATGAACGCTGATATGACAGCTGTCACGATACAATCTAACGAAATTGTTTTGAATGAAGTTAAAGACAGCTAAGGGGGCTTCCCTGGTGGCGCAGTGCTTGAGAGTCCGCCTGCCGATGCAGGAGACGCGGGTTCGTGCCCTGTTTCGGGAAGATCCCACATGCCGCGGAGCGGCTGGGCCCGTGAGCCATGGCCGCTGAGCCTGCGCGTCCGGAGCCTGTGCTCCGCAAATGGGAGAGGCCACGGCAGTGAGAGGCCCGCATAACGCAAGGAAAAAAAAAAAAAAAAAGACAGCTAAGGGCTACTAGAGCCATCTTACGGAAAAACACAAATGAGCATTTTGGCCAACCCAATACTAGCAAACTGACTTCAACAATACATTAAAAGGATCATACGCCATGATCAAGGGGGATTTATTTATCCCTGGGATGCAAGGATTTTTCAATATCCGCAAATCAATCAGTGTGATACAAAACATTAACAAACTGAAGAATAAAAACCATATGATCATCTCAATAGATGCAAAAAAAAAAAAGATTTTGACAAAATTCAACATCTATTTATGATAAAAACTCTCCAGAAAGTGGGCCTAGAGGGAACATACCTCAACATAATAAAGGCCATATATGACAAACCTACAGATAACATACTCAGCAGTGAAAAACTGAAAACATTTCCTCTAAGATCAGGAACAAAACAAGGAGGTCCACTCTCGTCACTTTTAGTCAACAAAGTTTTGGAAGTTCTAGCCATGACAATCAGAGAAGAGAAAGAAATAAAAGCAATCCAAATTGGAAATGAAGTAAAACTGTCACCGTTTGGAGATGACATGATATTATATATAGAAAATCCTAAAGATGCTACCAGGAAACTACTAGAGCTCATCGATGAATTCAGTCAAGTTTCAGGATACAAAATTAATACACAAAAATCTCTTGCATTCCTATACACTAACAACAAAAGATCAGAAAGAGAAATTAAAGAAACAATCTCATTTACCATCACATCAAAAAGAACAAAATATCTAGGAATAAACCTACTTAAGGAGGCAAAGGACCTTTACTCTGAAAACTGTAAGACACTGTCAAAAGAAATCGAAGGTGACACAAAAGATAGAAAGATATACCATGTTCTTCGATGGAAGAATCAATACTGTCAAAATAACTATATTACCCAAGGCAATCTACAGATTCAATATGCAATCCCTATCAAATTACCAGCAGCATTTTTTACAGAACCAGAACAAAAGATTTTTAAATTTGTATGGAGACACAAAATACTCCAAACAGAGAGTTAATCACAAGGGAACTCCCATACCCGCATAAGGCTATCAGCTGATTTCTCTACAGAAACATTGCAGGCCAGAAGGGAGTGGCAAAATATATTCAGTCTTGAAAGGGAAATATTTGCAATCTAGAATACTCTACCCAGCAAGATTATCATATTTAGAATAGGAGGAGAAATAAAGAATTTCTCAGACAAGCAAAAACTAAAAGAATACAGTGATACTAAATCTACCCTAAAAGAAATATTGAAAGGTCTTCTCTAAATAAAAAAGCAAGAAGATATAGGAAAAAGGAAATCACAGTTGGAAAGTAAATCACTTAAATAAGCCAGTATACAGATCAAAAATAATATCTATTTGTGAAAGTGATGATAAACACAAGGAACAGCAAGAGCATAAGCATGAAGATGTAAAAAGGGACATCAAAATCATAAAATCTGGGGGACGAGAGTAAAAAAATTTAGATTCTTTTTTTTAAGAATATGTTTGACCCTATATGTCTAAAGCAAACCGATATAGGAAGGGGTTAATGTACTTGAAAAAGAGGGTCACCACAAATCAAAAACATACAATAGATTCACAAAAAAACAAAAAGAATACAAGCATAAAATAAAAGGAAATCATCAAACGACAAAAAGTAAAACGAAAGGAACAAAAAAGAAAAATAGAGCCAGCAGGAAAACAAGGTTTAAAATGGCAATAAATACATATTTATCAATAATTACCTTAAATGTCAATGAATTAACTGTTCCAATCAAAAGACAGAGTGGCAGCCTGGACTAAAAAACAAGAGCCTACAATATGCTTGCCTATGAGACCCACTTTAGGGCAAAGGACACACATAGATTGAAAGTGAAGAGATGGAAAAACATATTTCATGCAAATGGAAATGACAAGAAAGCAGGGGTCACAATACTCCTGTCACACAAAACAGACTTTAAAACAAAGGCCATAAAGAAGATAAAGAAGGACACTATGTAACGATAAAGGGATCAACACAAGAGGATTATTAGACTCATTAACATATATGCACCCTATATAGGAGCACCTAAATAAATAGAATATTAATAGATATAAAGGGAGAAATTGATAGGACTACGATAATAGTAGGAGACTTTAACACCCCACTCATATTAATGGACAGATCTTCTAGACAGAAAATCAATAAGGCAACAGATTCAAAATGATACAACAGAACAGTTAGACTTGATTATTTCAGGATATTACATCCAAAAAACTCAGAATACACATTCTTTTCAAGTGCAGATGGAACATTCTCTAGGATTGACCACATACTAGGGCATAAAACTAACCAACAAATTTAAGAGTATAGAAATTATTGCAAGCATCTTCTCTGACCACAATGGCATGAAAGTAGAAATTAGCCACAGGAAAAGAAATGAGGAAAAAAACGATTACATTAAGACTAAACTACGTGTTATTAAAAAACCAATGGGTCAATGAGGAAATCAAAAAGGAAATTTAAAAATGCCTTGAGGCAAATGACAATGAAAACACAACCATACAAAATCTATGGGATGCAGCAAAAACAGTTCTTAGAGGGAAGCTCACAGCTATACAAGCCTTCCTCAAAAAACAAGAAAAATCTCAAACAACCTAATCTACCACCTAAAAGACTTAGAAAAATAAGAACAAACAAAACCTAGTCAGCAGAAGGAAGGAAATAATAGAGATGAGAGAAGAAATAAAATAGAGATGAAAAAAATAGAAAAAAAAAAAAACGAATAAAACCAAGAGCTGGTTCTTTGAAAGGGTAAACAAAATGGACAACCCTCTGGCCATTCTCACCAAGACAAAAAGAGAACCCAAATAAACAAAATAAGAAACAGAAAAGGAGAAATCTCAACTGATACCACAGAAATACAAAAAACCACAAAAGAATACTATGAACAATCATATGCCAACAAATTCAACAACCAGAAAGAAATGGACAACTTTCTAGAAACTTACAGCCCACCAAAATTGAATCAAGAAGAAACAGATAATTTGAACACATCAATCACTAGAACTGAAATAGAATATGTAATTTAAAAAACTATCTACAAACAAAAGTCCAGGGCCAGATGGCTTCACAGGCAAATTCTACCATACAAAGAGAAACTTTTACTGATCCTTCTCAAACTCTTCCAAAAGACTGAAGAGGAGGGAACACTCCCAAAGATATTCTATGAAGCCACCATCACCCTGATACCAAAACCAGACAAAGATACCACCAAAAAAGAAAACTACAGGCCAATATCTTTGATGAACATAGATGCAAAAATTCTCAACAAAACACTAGCAAACCGAATACAACGCATAGAAAAGATCATACACCACAACCAAGTGGAATTCATCCCAAGTTCACAAGGATGGACCAACATACAAAAAATAAATGTGCTATACCACGTTAACAAAAGAAAAGACAAAAACCACATGATCATCTCAATAGACGCAGAAAAAGCATTTGACTAAATTCAACATCCATTCATGATAAAAACTCTTACCAAAATGGGCAGAGAGGGAACATATCTCAACATAATAAAAGCTATTTATGACAAGCCTTCCCACTAAAATCTGCAATAAGACAAGGATGTCCACTCTCACCACTTCTATTCAACATAGTATTGGAAGTCCTAGCTACAGCAGTCAGACAAGAAAAAGAAATAAAAGGTAAACAAATTGGAAGGGAAGAGGTAAAACTCACTATATGCACATGACATGATGCTATACATAGAAAACGCTGAAGACTCCACCCAGAAACTAACAGAACTGATAAATGAATTTAGCAAGGCAGCAGGATACAAGATTAACATACAGAATGAGATTGCATTTCTTTACAACAACAAGGAAATAGCAGAAAGGGAATGTGAAAAAACAATACCTTTTAAAATCACACCCCAAAAAACCCCAAAAACAAAAAACAAAACTTAGGAATAAACCTGACCAAGGAAGTGAAAGACTTATACGCTGAGAATTAAAAAACATTAATAAAGGAGACTGAAGATGATTCAAAGAAATGGAAAGATATCCCATGCTCTTGGGCTGGAAGAATTAATATTGTTAAAATGGCAACTACCCAAAGCAATCTACAGATTTAAAGCGATCCCTATCAAATTACCCAGGACATTTTTCACAGAACTATAACAAATAACCCTAAAATTTATATGGAATCACAAAAGACCCAGAATTGCTAAAGCAATCCTGAGGAAAAGGAACAAATCAGGAGGCATAACCCTTCCAGACTTCAGACAATACTTCAAAGCTACAGTAATCAAAACAGTGTGTCAGTTTTTTTTCACCACTTTTAATATTTCACTTCATGCTCTAGCTTGCATGATTTCTAACAAGTAGCATGCTTTAATTCCTATCCATTTTCCTCTACAGGAAACTGACCTACCAACCTATAATTTTATATCCAGCAAAATTAATCGTTCAAAAATAAAGGTTATTGAGAAACTTTTGCAGACAAACAAAAACGGAATTTGTAAGCAGCAGACCTGCCCTGAAAAAAATAGTAAAAAAAGTTCTTCAGAGAGAGAGAGAAGGAAAATAATGTCTTGAAAACTTGAGTATATATAAAGGAAGGAAGAGCTTCAGAAAAGGAATAAGTGAAGGTAAAATAAAACAAAATATTTTTCTTACTCTTAATTGATCTAAAAGATAACTGTAAAGAAATAATTGTAATAACATATTGGTAATCATAGCCTATGGATCAGTGAAATGAATGCCAGCAACATCACATGAGACAGGAGGGATGAATTTGGAATACTCTGTTACAATGTACCTGAATTACAAAAACGAATATAATGTTACTTAAGGTGAAGTCATATTAGTTTAAACTGTATTTTGTATAATGAGTGCAAAGCTTCAGTTTGGGAAGATTGAAAAGTTCTGGAGATAGTGGTGATGCTTAGATAACAGTGTAAATGTACATCTAAAACTGGTTAAAATTGTCAATTCGTGTTATGTATGTTTCATCAAGTTTTTTTTAAAGACTATAAAAATGCATATTGTAAATTCAAAAACAAAAAACAAAAAACAGTGTGGTTCTGGCACAAAAACAAACAGATCAACGGAACAGAATAGAGAGCCCAGAAATAAACCCACACCCCCATGGCCAATTAATCTTCAACAAAGGAGGCAAGGATATACAATGGGAAAAAGAAAGTCTCTTCATCAAGTGGTGCTGGGAAAGTTGGACAGCTGCCTGTAAATCAATGAAGTTAGAACACACCCTCACACCATGCACAAAAATAAACTCAAAATGGCTTAAAGACTTAAATATAAGACAAGACCCCATAAAATTCCTAGAAGAGACTGTAGGCAAAACATTCTCTGACAGAAACTGTACCAATGTTTTCTTAGGTCTCCCAAGGCAACAGAAAATAAACAAAATAAAAACAAAAATAAACAAATGGGAGTCCGCCTGCCACTGCAGGGGACACGGGTTTGTGCCCCGGTCCGGGAGGATCTCACATGCCGCAGAGTGGCTGGGCCCGTGAGCCATGGCCGCTGAGCCTGCACATCCGAAGCCTGTGCTCCACAACAGGAGAGGCCACAACAGTGAGAGGCCCGTGTACTGCAAAAAATAAATAAATAAATAAACAAATGGGACCTAATCAAATTTACAAGCTTTTGCACAGCAAAGGAAACCATAAACAAAACAAAAAGACAACTTAAGGAATGGGAAAAAATATTTGCAAACAATGTGACCAACAAGGGCTTAATTTCCAAAATATACAAAAACAGTTCATACAACTCAACAACAACCAAAAAAAACCAAACAGCCAAATCAAAAAATGGCTAGAAGACCTAAATAGACATTTATCCAAAGAAGACAGATAGATGGTCAATAGGCACATTAAACGATGTTCAACATCACTAATTATTAGAGAAATGCAAATCAAAACTACAGTGAGGTACCACCAAATCACACCAGTCAGAATGGCCATCATTAAAAAGTCTATACACAATAAATGCTGGAGAGGGTGTGGAGAAAAGGGAACCCTCCTTCACTGTTGGTGGGAATGCAAGTTAGTGCAGCCACTGTGGAAAAGAGTATGGAAAACTAAAAAGATATTACCATGTGATCCCGTGCCTGGGCATATATCCGGAAAAAGACGTAGTTCAAAAGGATACACATGGGCTTCCCTGGTGGCGCAGTGGTTGAGAGTCTGCCTGCCGATGTAGGGGACACGGGTTCGTGCCCCGTTCTGGGAAGATCCCACATACCGCGGAGCGGCTAGGCCCGTGAGCCACGGCCGCTGAGCCTACGCATCCAGAGCCTGTGCTCCGCAACAGGAGAGGCCACAACAGTGAGAGGCCCGCGTACCACAAAAAAAAAAAAAAAAAAAAGGATACACGTACCCCCATGTTCACTGCAGCACTACTCACAATAGCCAAGACTTGGGAACAACCTAAATATCCATCGACAGATGAATGGATAAAGATGTGGTACATATATACAATGGAATACTGCTCAGCCATAAAAAAAAATGGCACAGGCAGCAACATGAATACAACTAGAGATTACCATACCAAGTGAAGTAAGTCCGAAAGAGAAAGACAAATACCATACGATATCACTTATAGGTGGAATCTAAAATAGGGCACAAATGAACCTATCTATGAAACAGAAACAGACTCAGACATAGAGAACAGATTTGTGCTTGCCAAGGGGGGAAGAGAGGTAGGGGAGGGATGGACTGGGAGTTGGGGTTAGTACATATTACATACAGACTGGATAAGCAACAAGGTCCTACTGTATGGCACAGGAAACTATATTCAATATCCTGGGATAAACCATAATGGAAAAGAATATTTAAAATATTTCAGTTTTTACCTATCAAATTGACAAAATGTAAAAAATTATAATACTAATCTACAAAAAGTTCCTAAAGTTAGTGAGTTTTGCAAGGTCACTGAATAAAATCAATAGACAAAACCCAATTGTATTTCTATACTAGCACTGAACAGTTAGACATTGAACCATGTCATTTAGTATAATCTAACAAAATATGTACAGGAACTATACGCTGAAAACAACAAAACACTGATGAGAAAAACAAAAGAAAATGCAATAAAATGGAGAGATTGACCATGTTCATGGATGGGAAGACTCAGTGTCTTTAAGCATGTCAAACTTCCCCAAACCGATCTACAGATTTAACACAATCCCAATTAAAATTCTAGCAGGGGGGCTTCCCTGGTGGCGCAGTGGTCGAGAGTCCGCCTGCCAATGCAGGGGACGCGGATGCGGGGGACGTGGGTTCGTGCCCCAGTCTGGGAGGATCCCACGTGCCGCGGAGCGGCTGGGCCCGTGAGCCGTGGCCGCTGAGCCTGCGCGTCCGGAGCCTGTGCTCCACAACAGAAGAGGCCACAACAGTGAGGGGCCCGCGTACCGCAAAAAAAAAAAATTCTAGCAGGATTCTGTAGACACTAACAAGCTGATTCTAAAATTTATATGGGAATGCAAGAAACTAACAGTTAAAACAATTCAGGAAAAACAAGGTTGGAGGATTCACACTACCTGGCTGTAAGACTTACTACAAAGCTGCAGTAATCAAGACAACGTGCAGTATTTGCTAAAGCACAGACAGCATAAACCAATAGAACAGGGTGCAGAAATAGACCCACACATACATGATCAATCGATTTCCAATAAAGGAGCAAAGGCTATTCAAAGGAGAAAGGACTACTTTTTAACAAATGGTGGAAGAAATGGATGTCCAAATGGGAAAAAAACCTTCAATCTGGGCCTCATACTTAATATAAAAATCAATTAAAAATGGATCATAGACTTACATGTAAACGATAAATTATAAAACTTTTAGCAGAAAACACAGGAAAAATACTTATGATCTCCACCTAGGTAAAGACATCTTAGCAATAACATCAAAAACAATCTCTAAAAGAAAAAATTGATGAATTGGTCTTTAATTAAGAACTTTTGCTCTGTGGGAGATTGTGTTAAGAGAATGAGAATACAAGCCACAGACCATAATAAAGTATAAAGTATCTGCATATCACTTATCTGACAAAGGACATGTATCCAGACTATATAAAGAACATTTAAAACTCAACAGCAAGAAAACAACCCAGTTCAATGGGCCAAAGATGGAACAGGTACTTCACCAAAGAAATACAGATGGCAAATGAACCCATGAAAAGATGCTCATCATCATCAGTCACTGAGGAAATAGAAATTGAAACCACAATGAGTTACTACTACACACACCTATTAGAATGGCTAAAACACACACAAAAAACTAGACATTACCAAGTGCTGACAAGTGAAGCAAACTGGAACTCTCACCCACTGTTAGAGGGAATGCAAAATGGCAGCAACATTTAGGTAAAGGGTTTGGCGATTTCTTATAAAATTAAATATACACTTACCACATGGCACAGCAATCTGACTCCTAGGGTATTTACCCAAAAGAAATGAAAACCTTTGTTTACACAAAAGCCTATACCTGAACAGATGTAGAGAACAAACATATGGATACCAAGGAGGTAAAAGGGGGCGGGGTGTGGAATGAATTGGGAGATTGGGATTGCTATATATACACTATTGGTACTATGTATAAAAGAGATAACTAACGAGAACCTACTGTATAGCACAAGGAACTCTACTCAGTGCTCTGTGGTGACCTAAACGGGAAGGAAATTCAAAAAGGAGGGGATATATGTATACATATAGCTGATTCACTTTGCTGTATAGTAGAAACTAACACAACATTGTAAAGCAATTGTACTCCAATAAAAAAAAAAAAGCCTATACACGAATGTTTACAGCAACTCTATTCATAACTGCCAAAAACTGGTAAAATCCCAAACATCCTTCAAGGAGTGAACAGATAAATCAAGTGTGGTGCTCCACACAATGGAAAGCTACTCTACAATAAAAAGGAACAATTTACTGATACAAAGAACAATATGGATGAATTTCAAAGGCATTACACTTAGTGAAAGAAGCCAAACTCAAAATGGTACTATGGATTTGTATGTTCTGGAAAGATAGAACTATACGGAACGAAGAAAATATCAAATGGTTGCTAGAGGTTAGGGGTGAGGGGTCGTTTTGATTACAAAGGGACAGAAAAAGAATGTTTTGAGGTGATGGAACTGTTCTACATACTGATTGTGGTGGCAGTTACACAACTCAGTGCATTTGTCAGAACTCAACAGAACTGCACAACAGCAAAGCAAATTTTACTGCATGTAAATTTAAAGTTAAAATTAAAAAAATATACATAAACCCTAGGTATTACAGGCTGAGACAGACTGCAGGGAAATGGCATTCTCATTAACTGCTGACAAGAGCATAAAGTAGTACAAACTCAATCTGGCAAAACAAGACAATAAAAGCCTGAATTCAAAATAAGGCACCATAA
Source organism: Lipotes vexillifer (assembly GCF_000442215.2). Classification (NCBI taxonomy): domain Eukaryota; kingdom Metazoa; phylum Chordata; class Mammalia; order Artiodactyla; family Lipotidae; genus Lipotes; species Lipotes vexillifer. The sequence goes on along the minus strand of NW_006772405.1, from coordinate 1,873,662 downwards.
GGTTCTGAAGACAAGGAGAATAATAAATACTCTTTAATCTTCAGCACTCCATTCTACATATAAAACCCAAGATTCAAATTTTCAGAGTGGTTGGTACATGGTCAGTGTTCAATGAATGATGCTGATGAATGAATGGAAGGAAAGGGTGAATATGCAGCAATTCCACTTTTGGGCATTTGCCCAAAGGAAATAATTAAGGCTGTACAAAAGACTTAATTATTAAGAGGACTATAAAATGCAACATCACACACTCCTTAAAAATGGCCATGTATTTCTCCACTTGCTGGCATAGGAAGATGTCCATGATACATCACTGTATTTAAAAACAACACTCCAAAACAACATCCAGCACAGCCCCACTTTTGTTCAAAGAAAAACTATAGATCTATAAATCCTATATCTTCTTTTATTCTGCAGGGATGAATAACACATCTGAAAGACTACAGAGCACAATACTAAGTGTTCATCTCATGGCAGTAGGATTACTAGTGATTTTTAGTTTCTTTTTACTTGTCAGCATTTTGTTTTTTCCACAACGAAGATCTGTTATTTTAAAATTAACTTTGTTTAAAGAGCACTGATAAGAGAGTCCTAACACTTCTGACATAAATGGAATCTTCTGGGGCTGAGATATCCAGGAAGAAAAAGGCCCTCTTCCTCAGAAGCCCCATCTGAGAGAAGATCCAGTCTCAAAGGACTAGAGGTCTGACCCACAGAGGCTGTTCTCAAACATGCCCTCTGAGGGAAAAAAGGCTGGCACCCACCTGTATAGATGTCCATGAAGCTGTGCAGGGCCAAACAATGGGGATTCAGACACATCTTCACCTGGGCAGTCACCACCTGCAGCCAGCTGGCTGTCAGCAGCCAGCATTCCTGGGGCCCGGCCAGGGAGCTAGTACCAAGAACATCAACAAAAAACAGAAGGGAAATCAACTTAATGCAGTTCCTGGGCTCAATGATCAATGGCAAAAATCCTCAAGACTTTAAATATAGTAGGCAAATGAAGGTGTTGGACCTTGCGTTCCAAGGATTTTCTAGGTGGGTGTTGCCACTTCCCTGGACTGGCCTATAGAATCACCCCTCAAGTTAATATAATTCTGAACTTATAACCCAATTTAACCAATCCCAGTGAATTCCCAAATCCAAGCATTATGCCAGGCAGTCCAGAAGTAAACTAAATCCTAAGTTGGTGACAGTAACATTTCAAAAGAAATGATGGATAATCACTATTATCATTATTATTTTATTTCTGACAATTGGAAAAGTAAAGCAAACCTTAAGAAAAGCTGAGAAGAACATCTCCAAAGGTTATAGCCTTAAAGGTATTTGAAGAAAGGGGCAGTACGGGCCATGTAAGATGGGGCAGCTAGGGAAGGGTAAATCTGAAAGAGGTGCTTACTTTTGTCCCCCTTTGAACAATGGGCTGCTACAGAGAAGGCACTGCGTGGATGGAGACTCATAATAATTCGACCAAGAAGTTTGCTCGATGGTGACTGTCTCCTCACTCACGTTGGACAGGACGAGTCGAGAGCTATTGAGTTCATGAATCAAGGCGAAGACCTCAGCCAGCTCTGACTCATTCTCAGGAATCTGCAGGACTTTGCGCAGCAGCTGCAGCGTTGACTGGCGCTGGATCTCCCTCTGGGCTGCGCTCAGGGGCTCTGTGGCGCTCAGCACATCCGAGAGTGGTGAGCTTGCCTCCTGAAGAGATTGGATTTATCACTAAGAGCCCAGGGCACAAAGAGCCAGCGTGAGGCCAAAACCATGAGTGGCAGAGGGATGGGCCCATGACTGAGAGGTGGGAAACCTAGGTTCCTAACCAACTCGGCTCACATAACTCACTGGGTGACTCACGGCAGGTGTTTTCTCTCTCTAGCACTGTTTCTCTACCAGTAGAATGAGAGGATTATACACACCTCTTGGTAATGGTTTCAAGAGTCAGCTCCCATTCACCGGGTATTGGGTTTGGAGGATAACAGTCCAGGGGTTCAACTCTGGTTAGGCCACTCAACAGCTATATACATGGGTGACCCACAGCAATTTACTTAAGCTTTCTGAGCCTCAATTTCCTCACCTACGAAATGAAGGATCAAAATAATAATCTCCTAAAGTTGTTGTACAGTAAATGAGATAGTATTGCAACAAAAATTCTATGAATGGTAATTCCGATTTATAAACAAGTACCTGTACAGCTTAAAGCATTTATCTTTAATAGTGTGTGGCTTCTTGGTACAAGGGAATTATACACCAGTCAGAGGCTTCCAGGAAACAAGGTTCTGAAACACTCACTGAAACAGGTCCTTCTGAGGCAGGTCCCTTTTCAATGGAGGTCCCTCCCTGATCCCTTGTGCAAATGCAGTGTGAAACCAAGCCCTCCTTCTTGCTCCCAGAGTCCGCTCCTTTACTGCAGATTTCATTTTCTCACAGTTAGTAAACCAGTCCCCTGCCCTGCTTATTTACTGATTCCCAATACCACCATGAGGGCACACAAAAGATGCTAATTCATATTTGCTAGACACATTATTTTGTTTTATAGAAGTTAACTGCTTAGTAACAACTTATTACTCAGTATAACTACGACAACTCGTCTCACTATCTGTAAGTTTCGTTACCTATCTTTCCCCCCAACTAGACTGTAAGCTCCTAGAGGGAAGTGGCCATGTCTTATTCATCTTTGTAGCCCCAAAAGCCTGACCAATAATAGGCATTCAATACATGCTGGCTGAAAGAAAGAATGAATGAATGGCTGTAGAAGAGCTGAGTGACACTAGAATGAGTTGCCCCAGGAGGCTAAGTGTCCCCAGTCATGACTATGTTGAATAATGGGCTGGAAGATCGGCTGGAAAGCATACTATCCTTTGGCTCTGAGCCACAGATGAAAGATGGAAAGGAATGAAGATCATTCCAGCCCAGAGATGTTGTGGTCTTAATTACAGCCACTGGCAACAAACTGCACAGGAAATGTATGGTCACCAGAGGACTCCAAAGAGAAGGTACACAAAGGACCTTGGGTTTCTGACCAGTGTTTTATTTTGTGGAAAACATTAATTATATTTTGCTTCTCCAAAATTTAGAGAATTAGAAGGTGAGGGAATGTCTGAAGATGAGGGTCATGGTGGTAAGCAGCTACCAGTTAGCCCAAGATAGAAGAATATAATAAGAGTGGGATTTGAAACCAATTGGCAAAAGGTGCTTAGATAAATCCTGTCTAACCTGGAAAGTTAAGTCACCTCATCATTCCAGATCTAGAGACCAACATCCATTTTCACACTGTAAGTCACATCAACAGCTACAACAAAACAGGAAAAAGGAATGTTCAGAGCCATCTACCTACACAGAACTCAATTCCATTCCATAATCATGGACTGACACATTATATATGCAAGCTCCAGCATTAGAAGTATGGGAGCTGGGAATTCCCTGGGTGGTACAGTGGTTAGGGCTCCTCGCTCTCACAGCTGAGGGCCCAGGTTCAATCCCTGGTTTGGGAACTAAGATCCCACAAACCACGCGGCCAGTGGGGGAAATAAAAAGTAGTAGTATCGGGGCTTCCCTGGTGGCGCAGTGGTTGAGAGTCCGCCTGCAGATGCAGGGGACACGGGTTCGTGCCCTGATCCGGGAAGATCCCACATGCCACAGAGCGGCTGGGCCCGTGAGCCAGTGGTGCCTACTGGTGGGGCTGCTCCCTAGACTGGGAATCCTCACCATTTAACTCCTTAAAAAAAAAAAAAAAAAAAAAAAAAAAAATAGTATTAGTATGGGGGCAACAGACACACCTGTCCTACAAGTAATCTCAGTCTCACAGGGAGCTAACAGAGAGTCAAGACAGGGTGTGGTCAATATTTTCTATTTCTCTATGCTTCCTTAGAATCTTTATATCCACATTTCTACAGAGTTCTAATCAGAGTACCCATACCATCTAAATTTTTTCACTTATTAGATCATAAACCATTTCCATTTTGCAGACTAATCTTTATATTTATCTTTTTATGCAACATCTTAATATTTAGTTATAAAGATATGTTATAATTTATTTTATTTCAATGGTGGACACAGGTTATTTCTAATTTTATCTGTTGTAATTACAGAATGTATGATGTTCTAGATGGGCTTTAGTTCAGATATTTTGTTTAATTCTGTCTAGAAATATGTATTCTCATATTTGTCAAAAACATGTGCTCTGAATTTGATTCTCAACACCTATCAAGAACCATGAAAATGTGTGTTGTGTGTGTGTGCACCAACAGTTGTACTCTGGGAAACTGACTTAAGGAAATAGTTCAAACAAACAAAAGATGTCTGAGTAATACAATGTCATAATGTTTCTTCATACTTTATTTAAATTCTGGGAATGGTAGCATAACTTTATTTTTTGTAACTAATGCTTTACTTTTTTTTTTCTTTTGGCATTTCTATAACCAAATAATTGACATGGAGTTCATTTGGGGTATAAGTTGTAGATCTAAATCAGTTTTCTTTATATTGCACTACAATCATCCCTATTTACTAAATAACATTCACTTTCTTGAAGGAAAAAAAAAGACAGGGTGTGGTCAACGCTGTTAACGTGAAGCGGAGCACATTAAACACATGGAGAAACCAAAAGGAAAGCTCACTACCAGCAGAGGGCACCGTGTGGGACAACAGAATATGATGGAAGGTATGGAACCATTTTACATGCAATTTCAAGGGCTTACAGACTCCTTTAAGCTCAATTCTGAGTCTTCTCTAGGGCTCCTGGCCCTGAGAATAAAATGCCCAGATCTAATCCACCTTGCCTGCCTTGTTTTACTGATGGGGAAACAAAAATTCAGGAGAGGGAAAGCGAGCAGCTTAGGGTCACTCCCAGGCAGGTCTCTCAATTCCTAGTCTCAGTGTTTTTTTCCTTTACTTTAGTTCCACTTCCCTTTCTCACAAAGATGATAACCTCAGAACACCACCTCAAGCACAGACCTGAAGATCAAGGGTGTGAGATTCATCTGCCAGAAAGCCCCTCCCCTCCGTATGCATGGAAAACTTAGCTTGAGGCAGTCCCCGCCCCCCTCAGTCCTGTCCACTCCCAAACCCCCTGACCTCCTGACAGAACCTTCTGGGTCTCTCCCTGACTCAAGGACATTCAGTGTGACCCCACTGCCTAAAAAACAAACTGTCAGGTCTTAGCATTAAAGATCGTCCATGATATGGCCCCAATATGCCTTTCAAGACTTGCTTTCCATAATCCTCCCCACACACTCTCCTCTAACCCAATGGAACGAACACCAGACTCCCTACCTCTTCACTTCTGCTCATACTAGTCCTTGAGTATATGGCATGCCTTCCCCTTCCACCCACATCCTGCACATCTTGTGAGGTGCAGCTGAGATCTGGAGTAACCAGGCTCCATCTTGGATCCTGACCTGTTGTTCCGCGTGCCATCCTCTTTCCCTGCAAAGTGGATGAATGAGATCTCTCTTCTTACCCTCATCCTAGTCATTCTATTCCCTGCCTTAGGTACTACATCTTTCTGTTCACTTAAAAAAATTCACACGTGGAAATTCAGAGGCCCTCTGAAACTGCCTATTTTCCCTGGTTCTAATAAACCAACAAACAACAACAACAAAAAACAAGCCCTAAGAAGCCAAGTGGAATGTGTTTTACTATCCAAACAGTTTGGTCCAACTTCAGGGAGGAGGCCTGCCAACACTGCTAGAAGTAAAGCTTTGTGGTTGGCCAAATGCTCTGCAAGCAACCTGAGAAGCAGTAATCTCATCTACAATGTCCTGAGGTTGGCACTCTGTATTTACCAAAATTCTATTTACAGGCCCTTCACCAGCCTCAGAGCTAAAAGGATGTAACCCTTCCACCCCTCTCTTCTTCAGAATCCTCTTTAAGGCCTGTGTTGGCTTCCCCCCGGCACCCCCGTGAATGAACTCTTGGTCCACTGAGCTAGAAGGTTCTCAGAGATCAAGGTATCTGGTCAGCCCCCTCAGCTTGGCAAAGAGGACAAGGAAGCCCAGAAAGAAGGCACTTGCCCAGGTTCAGAACCTGTAACTTGGTTCCAGTTCAGGTGCTAACTACTACTGTGTACTAAGAAATCCTTTTATTTCTCCTAAAGCAGGTCTGCTAACAGAGCCCAATCCAAGGCTGCAGGGTGTGTTTGGGGAAGGAACTCACGAGAACCTTGGTGGTTTTCTCAGTCCGGTCTTTGGCAAGGTTAAAACCACAGCTGGGACAAATCCGCGGTTTATGCCGATTGGTGTAGACATAGCTACAAGAGGGATTCTTGCACTTTCCCCGACCTCTTGATGTAGCCAGGCCCAAATCCTAAAAAAGTAAGACTGTAGTTCAATTCTAGAAGTCAACTTACACCTGGGCAGAGCCAAGAATCAGGATGACCTGCTATGGGTAAAACAGAGAGGGCAATCACAAAACCAGATTTGGACGAACTCTCCAAGAGCCATGAAGCAAGATACTTTTTCTGCAGTTTTCCCCTTTCAGTCTTAATACAGCCTAAATAATTTGGGCAAGTCCTTCCCTATCTGTGAAACAAGTGAGTTGAATCTCAAAGGTCAGAAATTCAACTGCCTTCAGGGTCCAGGCAATCAGCAGAGTGAAACAGGCCTGTTCTAACAGAGTGCCGGAGACTGTGGTGAACCGAAGATTTCAAGCTCCAATAAAGATAAATTGTGACTTCTCGACTATTTAAGCTCAAACCTCTGACACCTAGACTCGTACTACAAGCTACAGTCTAATTAGCCGAAGAGAAGGTCCTGGGCAGTTCCCACCAGATGGTATCCCTAGTGGCCTCTCATAGCCAAACGGAAGAGGTAGTGAAGGGATGGATGGCATGGAGAAGGTAGTAATTAGGTCTTTAAAAAAGAAGCCTGAGCAGCTCTCTAGGATAAGAGAGACACTCTCCCCAAGGATCAGGCCAGATGAGGCACTGACCCACCATACTATGCACTGTCTTGTTCCTACTGAATCCTAGCACAGGGCATGGCACAGAGCAGGTGCTCAATAAAGTTTCTGAATTTTTAAAAATCTAGGTGCTTTCTCAAGATCTGTGTATCTTACTCATCCAGGGAAACTGCCAAATGATACCTGGCTGATTGGTACCTTAAGGATCAACAAAATTAGAGAACGTTGAGCAAGAGAAGCCCTAACATGCTTTCTAAACCAACAGAGTATTTTACAGACAGTGAAAACTGAGGACCAGAGAAGGAACGAGCCTTGCTCAAGGTTAGATGCCATGCCAGCAGCAGAGCCAGAACCACTTTTGGACTAGGTCTTTCGACACCCAGTGTTTATTCCACTGCTCTAGGCTGCTTACCCTGCAAAAGGACGACCCCAGAGTCACACATTCATATATTGGGATGTTAACATGTGTTATGTTAAAAACAAAAGTTGGGGAGAGAAAACCTTGGTGAGAAACACCAGGCTAAACAAAAGTTGCTTCACTAAAGCACTTCTCAAACCCTTTCAGATACTAGTACTGAATGTGACTCTGTTTTAGGAAGGAAAAAAATACATTTCTCAAACTTATACGTAGACCACACTTTTGAGGCTAAAAGGTCCAAAGACTGCTGAATGTTGAAGCTAGACTGGATTCTCATCTCCAGCTACACTCAAAAGAAATATCCTGGTCTCAGCTGGCCTATACTTCATGGATCTCACCTGGGAAAAACAGCAAACCTAGATGATTCACCCAGTAGCTATCATCTGTACCACTGACAGGATCTTCAGAATCTATGATCTAGCCCTCACCCTACTCTCACTCCCAAGTACGACTCCCCACCCACCTCAGACTCCTACTCACCCTCAACCACACAATCAAACCACCTCTATGTCAACCCATCACCTGTCTGCACTTACCAGTGTGACGGTGCAGCTATACTTATATGGAGGAAACATATCAGGCTTGACCTCTACAACTTTCACCTGAGATGTCCTGTTGGCTGGGCCATTTGGTAGCTGTAGATCAAAACAAATTATTTTAGTGCTTCTGAACCTCAGTCAAACTTCTGAGGTCCTGTGTCCTGAAACAGCTTCAGGAAACAGTTGCCCAGGCATTTGTAGAGCTATGCTCCAAATGAGCCCTCTGGAATGCTAGTCAGCAGTCACCAGCCCACCAAAGGTTGAGTGTCACTTTCAACTCCAGGGGTTCCCACACTCTTTTGCAAAGCTTCTAACACTGCATATCAGAAACACTATGAGTCTGATTTACAACTACTATCAAGTGAGAAAAGCATGTAATAGCTCTATACACAAATATGTGGTTGAATTATGCTGACATAAAGAAGTCTGGGGAATTCCCTGGTGGTCCAATGGTTAGGACGCCATGCTTCCACTGATGGGGGTCTGGGTTCAATCCCTGGCCAGGGAACTAAGATCCTGCAACCTGCATGGCACGGCCAAAAAAAAAAAAAAAAAAAAACACAGGAAGTTTGAAAGATTATTCACTAAAATGGTGCTCCGCAACAGGAGAGGCCACAACAGTGAGAGGCCACAACAGTGAGAGGCCTGCGTAAAAAAAAAAAAAAAAAAAAAAAAACACAGGAAGTTTGAAAGATTATTCACTAAAATGTCACAGGTTGAGGGAGAGATCATGGTTGTTTTCCATTTTACCACTATCTATAAAAATTTTCAAATGTTCTATATGGAATGTAAAAAAGAAAAGATGAAGAAAGCATTCTAAATTAAAAATAATTATTCTGTAATAATGAATTTAAGTTAATTTTCAGAACATAAGATTTCATGTAACTCAACTGGTTTAAGACTAGTAAAAGGGTTTATGGCTTTTTAACAAATACCCAATTTGCCAATTAAAAGGAAACTACACAGAAGACTGGGAATTTACACACATGAAGGGAATCTAAGGGCTGGAAATCTAGGAAGCAGCTGAAGCAGACTCGATTACCATCCTTCTATTCCCCAATATCACACATGCACCCAGTGGTGACACCACATTTGGGTGAAAACAGATCAACCTTCAAAGTAGAAGCTGGCTGATAGCCGTGTTGGGGCAAATTTAGAACTATCAAACAGAAGCAGTTACCTGACAGAGAGCACACGGCTAGGGAGATGGCAGACTTGATATTCCTATTCCAATTTGGTCCATGTCAGGGTTTCCAATTTCAAACTGAGGGATTGTGAAATTAACTTAATGGGCTGAAACCAGCATTTTGGAAAAAGAAATGGAAAAATGACTGCATAAAATAAGGGCATAGCTTCATTAAACTTTTAATGTGTATATATATGTATATATTTACCGGGCTGTGATGTAGAAATGTGTTTGTTACTGACGGCCATGCTCACAAAAGTGCTGATTTAGGGATCTTTGATCATATTCAAGTCACATATGGCAAAAGAACTAAAAAAAAAAAAAAATCTAACAATAAATATACTTGAACACATGCAATTTTGACACCTGAGAAACCTTTAATAGCTCTATCATTAAAAGGAATGAACTGTACTGGTTACAAACCAGTACATGGAGAAAGAGCCATGCTTTTAGGTTTAAAAATTTACATTTAAAAGATATAAACACAGACTAATGCAGGAAAGAACTTGGCTGAATGAGCGCACACCAGACCATCAGTAACAGTTACTTCTGGGTGGCAGGATCAGAAGAGACTTATTTTCTTTCTGCCTTACCTGAATTTTCTTTATTTTCTATAACAACCATGCATTCATTTTTTCTAAAAAGACATGACAACTAAATGCAGCATATAATCCTAGATCGGATCCTGTTCTAATGCAGAAAATGCTATAAAGGACACAACTGGGTAAAACTGACGAAACTGGAATACAAATGATAAAGTATCAATGTTTCAGTAACAGAATATCTCTAGTCTTAGGAAATACACACTGAAGCATTAAAGAGTAAAAGGCCACGTTACCTTTAAATTATGTGTATTTTAAACATACATACATACACACACACACACAAAATGGGGAAGACAAATGAGCACAAGTGATAACGCAAAATGGGCCAATATGTTAACAATAGGTAACTAGGTAAAGAGTACGTGGGTGCTCTTTGTACTACTTTTACTCTTGCAACTTTTCTTGTTTTAATTATTTCTAAATAAAAATTTTAAAACATGCATTCATTTTTATAACCAGAAAAAGAAACTAATTAAAAAACAGATAACTCATTCATGCTAACCCTCCTCCCACAGTTCTACCAGTGTTAAGAATAGGTTTTTTGCCTATGGCTTTGAGACACTCAATGGAAGCCCTGTTCTCGGAGCTGCCAGCCGCGCCCCCAACAGATGGCTCCTCCTCTGGGGAAAGGGTCTTACCTTCACCTCACCAGTGCTAGATGGCTGTTGGATGGGCTGGCCCAGCTGCTTCAGCGTGCTTGGCTTCAGGCCACAAGTCCTCACAGAGGGAGTCTTATCTGAAACAACCAGGAGCCAGACTGGTGACTTAAGTGCATTCAGAGTCTCCCTAAGTCTCTCATCTCCATGCTCACCCCCCACTCCCATCCCCTTCCCTTTAGAGAGTCCCTCCTCCCGAGTCTGTCCCAGACCTTACCACTCAGGGGAAAGGCCTGCCTGGCCCTGGGCAGTCCCATGCTGCTGCCTCGACCCACATTAGCTGGGGCTGGAAGAATTGCTCTCATGGGTCTTGCTGCAGCCAGTAACGAGGGCTTGCCCCGTGCTCTGCCTTTAAGCTCTGGGGCTCTGGGCACAGGAATAAGCAGGTCAACTCTGAAAAAAAACAAGAAGGGAGCTCTCCTAGAAATTCCAGACCAGGGGGAAGAAAACCGAAGCGCAATCTTCAGATAGCACGTTATTAGAATAATGTCCTGGTTAAACTGTCAGGCTTTAGACATTAATTAAACCATTAAATAGCTGTGTAACCCTGGGCAAGAAATCTTACTCTTCTGTTTACCTCGTTTGTAATACGCAATTACATGTACTTCATGGGGTCATTATGAAGATAAAAGAGTGCAAAACAGTGCCTACAGTGAGGGATATCAATAGCTACTGTAGTTATAACATCTTATCTGCCTCTCATCAGCCCAAGTATTTAAAGTGTATCAGTCTCCCACATGAGGGCAGCTGAGAGAGCCCCGGGAACAAGGTTCATGTTTTCTTCATCTTTGTAGCTCCAGTGTTGAGCATAAAGCCTGCCCATGGAAGGCCTCAGTACACATTTGCTAAAGTGCTTCACCTGCCCCAAGGTGCACAGCTTCATTCTCTAAGGACACGGAACCATCTCAAAGTGTACTGTTAAATTTTAAAAGACAAGATGTCAAAGTATGTATGTTATGCTACCATTTGTGTAAAGAAGGTGGGGGGAAAATATATATATAACACACACACACGCACACACACAGCTGACCTTGAACAGCACGTATTAGGGGCACTGACCCCCACGGAGTCAAAAGCTCACTGATAACTTCACAGCCCTCCATATCCAGGGTTCCACATCTGGCAGATTCAACCAACTGCACACCATGTAGTACTGTAGTACATACACACTGAAAAAAATCCATGTGTAAGTGGACCCACACAGTTCAAGTCCATGTCTATTCAAGAGTCAACTATGGGGGCTCCCCTGGTGGCGCAGTGGTTGAGAGTCCGCCTGCCGGTGCAGGGGACGCGGGTTCGTGCCCCGGTCCGGGAGGATCCCACGTGCCGCGTACCGGCTGGGCCCGTGGGCCATGGCCGCTGGGCCTGCGCGTCCGGAGCCTGTGCTCCACGGTGGGAGGGGCCGCAGCGGTGAGAGGCCCGCGGACCGCAAAAAAAAAAAAAAAGAGTCAACTATGTACGTGTATATATATGTGTGTACACACATGTATTTTTTCCCTACCTTTCTTCACACAAATGGTAGCGTGACATACATACTTCGACATCTTGACTTCTAAAATTTAACGATATTAATTATAAACACACAAACACTCCTATTTGTTTGCATATACTTAAAATTATCTCCCAAAACACAGAAAGTTGGGAATACTGTCTCTGGGAAATGGGAATGGAGCACCCAAGGATGGGACAGAAAGGAGATTTTTTTCAGTATATATTCCTTACACTTTTTCTGTCTGAACTATGTGAATATATTTTCTATTCAACAATAAAAGTTTTTTACTCGTAATAATATAAACCAGAATTTCTAAACCTTGGCACTACTAACATTTTGGGCCAAATAATTCTCTGTTGCAAGAGGCTGTCCTGTGCATTGCAGGATGTTTAGCAGCATCCTTGGCCTCTACCCACTTGATGACAGTAGCACTCCCTCCCCAGTGGTATCAACCAAAAATGTCTCCAAACATTGCCACAATGTCCCCTGGGGCACTGCTCCCCTTTGAGAACCAATGATATAAACAAAAAAGAGCCTTCCATTTTAAGACCACAGCTGCCTCTGTAAAGGAGCTACATACATGGAGAATTCAGTCAAGCCTCTAAGATGAGAAAGCCTTCAAGGAAGGGAGGAAAAACAGCCCACACTTATGGACCTCTCCTATCTGCAAGGCACTGGGCTGCAAGCTTTACACACAACCTTTTTCAGGCTGTATGGTCAGCCATTGAGGATACGATTCTTTTTTATAACACCCAACTCAAGATTTTTCAGAGGGGAAAATGGGTATGAAGTGACTATGCCCACGGTCAAACAGAAGCCCTGGACAGAGTCACAACCAGAATTTAGTTCTCTGACCACCAGGACAGGAATCTTTGTTATATAAAGATGCCCTAATAAGGCTTCTCTTTTCAAATGCAGTATCCAGAATTGGATACTAGGTTTGTAACACTGCCCACAGCCTGTACCAACAAGACTGTAATAACTGCTTTAGGGAGACTGACAAGAAGAGATGTATAAGGAACGGGACAGCAGTGAATAGACAGCAGAGTGTAGGAGGACAGGCAAATAAATGTCTCTAGGCCTCAGCTTCTGTATCTCTAAAATACAAACCATGAATTGGGCTCTGCTCTCTCAGGCATGCTGTAAGGACATGGGACAAAATAAACACAGGGCACTATGCAAGCTGCTGTTCTAAACACAATGCTGTAATATATAAACACATTGGGGGACTTCCCTGGTGGTCCAGTGGTTAAGAATCCGTCTTGCAATGCAGGGGACGCCGGTTCGATCCCTGGTCAGGGAACTAAGATTCCCACATGCCGCGGGGCAACTAAGCTCACGCACCACAACTACAGAGCCCGCATGCTGCAGCCCACGTGCTCTGGAGCCTGCGCACCACAGCTAGAGAGCTCGCATGCTGCAACTACTGAGCCTGCACACTCCGGAGCTCACGTGCCACAACTAGAAAGCCAGCGCACAGCAACAAAGAGCCCACACACCGCAACAAAAGATCCCAATGTGCCGCAACTAAGATCTGACGCAGCCGAAAAAATAATAAATAAGTAAATATATAAATGTTTTTTAAAATAGGGGGAAAAAAATAGACACATTGGGTTACCCTGTAGGCTTTTTAGGAGCAGGGAGTGAATTGGAGGTGCTGGTCCCCTCAGCTGGTGGTGGTACGTCTAGTCCAGGACTGTCATTCTCAGTTGTCCCCAGAGAGACCTCACGCTGCACACCACTCTTGACCACTGGCTTCTTAATGACTGCTGTACCACGATTCCCAGGAGTTTCCTTGACCAAAACATGGGCATCTGAGATGATCACTTCCTCCCACTCATTCTCCTCACCCACGTCTCTTTGAGGAGCTATACTTAGGAGCTGGCTTACAGCTTCTGAGTTCTCCAGAGTCAGTTTGGAAGAGTTTTCCTTAGCAGAATTTTGCTCGGAGGTGAGAGGCTGCTGATTTCTTTTAACCACAGAGCCTTTGGAGGAGACTCCAGAAGTCAATTCCACTTTGACTTTGGCTGGCTTTTCCTAGAAAAAAAAGAAAACCTTTCATGCATATAGCATTTTACAGTTGTAAACACATTTACAAACGTTCTCTCATTTGATCCTTGTACCAATAATGTATGAGCAACATATAAGAAGCTGAGGCTGAGAAAGGAAGAGGCTGAGTTCAGGTCCCAAGTATAAAACTGGCCTGAACCTAAGTCTTCTGATTCCAGTTCCCTTTCACCACTGTATTCAATGTCCGAGTTAGGATAAGCCTATTCTAATAAATTTCTTAACGACATGTTTCTTCAGGTTTCAGCGAACAAATGCTGACATTGTTTTACCTCGACCTTTGACTGTTCAAGGCCCTCTCCTTTATGTCTACAAAGAGGCTGAAATACTGCCATATTGGGCCTAGAAGGATTAAGTTGTTTATCTTGGTGGTCCCTTTATGAGACTCACTTAATCACAATGTGGTCACAATTTCGCAAAAACTGAATGCTTCCAACTCCACTGGGGAAAACTCTCATTCATCTTTTCCCCAGATTCTTTCAGGTTGAGTCCTAAAAGTCAGCGTAAGGCTGATTTACACATACACCACAAACTTCTCACTGGGTCAAATCAGATCACACACATTAATTACATGCTAGAAAAGGTTCCGACTCACTAAAAACACCAGCTGCTGCTATCTCAGACAGACCTGAGGTTTACATACATATATGTACACACGAACACTTAAAAAAATTTAACAGTGGACTTCCCTGGTGGTGCAGCAGTTAGGAATCCGCCTGCCAATGCAGGGGACACGGGTTCAATTCCTGGTCTGGGAAGATCCCACATGCAACAGAGCAACTAAGTCCAAGGGCCTCAACTACTAAGCTTGCACGCTAGAGCCCGCGGGCTCTAGGGCCCCCATACCACAACTACTGAGCCCACATGCTGCAACTACTGAAGCCCGCGTGCCTAGAGCCCATACTCCACAACAAAAGAAGCCACCGCAATAAGAAGCCCGCGCACTGCAATGAAGAGTAGCCTCCGCTCGCCGCAACTAGAGAAAGACTGCACGCAGCAACGAAGACCCAACACGGCCAAAAAAAAAAAAAATTAACAGTGGTCATCCCTGTGGTAGGTCTCAAAGGTTTGTTCCTTCCACGTGAATAGTGAAAGGCACTATAAACTAGGAGACAAAACGCAAAAGCTGCACTCTGTCTAGGCTCTGCTTCAACCTAATTGCTTATGTCACCTAAGGCAAGCTTCATCTGATTCCTCATTTCCCATTATGGAATAAGAGAGCTCTGTGTTTGTCAACAGCAGCAAGATAGCCTTTTGGGTAGACCAGCTCTTCACGGTGGAGGGGCAGGACGCCCCTGCACTTTACAGGAAATTTAGCATCTGTGCCCAATGCCATTAAATTTCAGTATTATCTCCCAGTCACTGACTATCAAAAACCCCTTACATTTCAAAAGTCCCTCAGTGACTATCAAAAACCCCTTACATTTCAAAAGTCCCTCTGGGCAACACGGTGCCTCCGGTTAAGAATCAATATAGACGATCTTAAGAAATCTTCAGTAAAGCATTCTCAGATTCTAACACACAATTACAAACCATGAGGACAAGAAGAATTCCAAGTAAACTGTACTGAGCTTACTGACTGCTAAAGAAGGAAGAGTCAGCAGAAAACCAGGAGACAAGATAAACTAAACCCCTGAGATGAGATCTTTGAGCAGAACACTGCCCACTAAGTAGGCTATAGACAAAAATTCTTTGCAGGAAGACTGGATAATTTAAGCAATCAGAGCAAAAAACTCTAGCTGGTGATCTCACATTTCCTTAACTCAGCCTACCCTTTTTAGATGTCACTTTCTTTCAAGATGGAAGGCAAATACTACCAGTTCCTCGATCAGAGACCTCAATTACTGCTATCAGAGAGCCCACAGTAATGAGGCCTTGAGCTATATACCATACCTTGAGCCTTATATACCATCTTTTGTTCCATCCAACTCACTGGGAACTGTGCCACATGTTTCTTGGGCTAATTTTAGCTGGTATGAACTCCAGAACAATATAAGAAAAGGTGAGTCATTTCCTGACTGGCATGGACACATTTGGAGCTTTTAGAAACTATTTATAATTGCTCTTTGAAAAATCAGAACTCAGGAAATCTTAAGATTCTGCAGGTAAACAGCACAGCAATGCCTGAGAAGTATGGTTTAGTGGAAAAGGCGACAGCATAATTAGCAACGTGAATGTAACCAGTCACTGCTCCTGAATCTCTTTTTCCTTAGCTGGAAGTCTGGGAGTTGAGCTAGCTGATAACCAACGTCACCGTTATCTCTAAAATTTTAAGTGCATTGATGCTACATTGTTACCTTTTTTCTTCTCACACTCAGGTATTCTGTTCCTATGAGATTTAGAAATCACAGTATCTGCTCTTTACGTGGTAATTCTTGCAAAAACCTTTGGGAAAAATATTCTGACTTAGCAGGTAAAGACAGGACAAGTAGCTAAGAAAAAAATCGTTTTCACGTCATGAGTTTGATCTCAAAAAGAGAATGGCTCAAAAGTTATTCAATCAAAGGGGGGAAAAAAGACAAAATGAAAAAGGAAAGAAAACCAAAGTAAAAACAGAATCTGAAGCAGACTAGGCACAGGATCGGTTACACTCTTTCACGCAA
>NW_006772405.1:1844416-1856894 GCF_000442215.2 Lipotes vexillifer | reverse complement strand
TCTTTCACGCAAAAGCACAGGAAATAAGGTCATTTGACAGACCTGCTGTGCATCAGTGAAGAAGGACCAGGGAGGAGTCCAACAACACTATCCAATTCAATCCTCCTACTGCAGCTGGGGAGGTACATTTTGGGAGAATAATTAGGGTGGGAATAAATGAAATGGCTTCGCAGTGCACACTAAAAACTCCACAAGGCCCTAGGTACTTCCTGCCCCTTGAAATGTTAATTGTCTCTACTGTTGCTGTTAATATTAATTATACTGCTGCCAACAATGGGAGCAGTGAGGCCCTACTGAGGACTGAATATTCAATACACTAGGAATGGGCCATCCACTTCCCATGGATCATTTCATCTGACCCCTCCAATAACCCTAATGAGGTAGGCACTATTGTTAACTTCCATTTACAAATGAAAGGAAGCCTAAATCAAGAACAGAGACATAAAATGACTTGCCCAGGGTTACAAAGCTAAATACGTGGGAAGTAGGGGTTTGAACTGAGGAAGCTGACTCCAGAATTGTATTAATTATTAATCTATTCTGCCTCAGAAATTGGTGCTATCCTGAACTCCAACACTCAGCCAGAGGGCAAAAGTCACCATCCCAGTAATTTTCTGAGAGCTGTTCTGTGGAAACTGCCCAAAGGAACTTAAGTATGCTGCTATTGAAGTTTTCTCTACAGAAATGAGTTTGGACCATGAGTCAAACACATGACGAACACAATCCTAACCTAAGCTATTTTCACAAAAACAACGCCTTCTTTCCTCTTCTATCTACCCAAATTCTACTGATCTTTCCAAACCATCTCCTCTATAAAACCACCTCTGACTATTCTAGTCCTTTTGTCCCTAAATAATTTATATCAAAAATGTGGCAAGTATGTATGATTCATGTAGTCAGCATACAACAGGTAACAAACATGTGCTGAACTGAACATCACAGGGGCTCAGCTCTAACGCTCATTTATTTACTGAGCATCATTTATTTGGAGACAGAGGTATACATCTGAAACGTTAAGCTATGGCAGACCTGAATATCGGGTTAAAGACCTCCACTTTTAATAGGAACTATATGAAACTAAAAGGACTCTGAACTAGGGAATGAGATGTGCGCTGTGCGTGTGAATAGCTAAGCAGTCAGTGTGGAGGGTGGATTGTTAACAACAAGAAATGAATGATTTAACATGGTGTAGTCATTCATGGAAAACTATGAAGCAATTAAAGATAATGTTTTTGAAGAATATTTAATGGCATGATATGTTAAAGGAAAAAAAGGCAAGATACAGAACTTGTATATCCACAGAAAAAGATTGGAAGAAAATATACTGAAATCTTAACAATACCTTTTCTTTGGATGGTATGAGATTACGGATAACATTTTATTCTTTCTTTTTAAAAAGAAAGAAACTGACTTACTTGTGTCGTCAGAAAATTAAATGAATATTAATTTAAGTCATCTGTTCTTAAAGGGAAATAATAAGCCTACTTTGTGGTGTTTCCAAAGCAGTGATGGCCAATGAACTTTACCTTTGGGATCCACTTCCCTCCTAGGAAGTTACCACAGGTAGGGCACTTAGGTGGTTTGTGCCTCGTGACATATGTGAAGGAGCAGCCTGGGCTGGTGCATGTCCCATGGCCCCGTCGGGTGTACGTAGTAGTCTGAGTTTAAAAAACAAATAAAAAAGAGCAAGTCAGAATCAACACCACAGTCTAATCTCTGCCAGATCCTGATGACCATTATAACCACAACAATGCCAGGAGGATGGATACCAGCTTGCAGAAGTTTAGCCAATTCATGGTATCTTAAAAGGTCAGAGTTGGAAAGGTCCTAAGATACAACTAACTAGTTCAGTTTTTAGAAATGGAGAAAGTGAATGCAAATGAAGACAGCTGCCCAAGGTTACCAGAGTTAGGTACCAGAAGTATAAAGGTAAGAAGAGTTGCAATTAATTAAGCAAAGTACCACACAGTGCTAAACACTCTACCAATATCTCATTTAATGTTCTCAGCAATGCTATGAAGTATTATTACTACTGAGGTTCAGAGTAGTTAAATGCTTTGCCTCAAATCATGTAGTGACTCAAGGACAGAGCTAGACCTAGAAGACAGATCTTATTGATTCCTGGTCAAGATTACTTCCATGCATCCTGCTGCACCCTCTGGTTCTCAATACTTCAAAGAATTTGCTTCTTCATTCTTGTTAGTTAAAAATCAGAGAACCTAGGACCTAGGGTTCAAAGATATAAAAACAGTCCAGTCACTAAAAAAATGAGAGGGAACTCCAGTTGAAACCATGTCCTCTGACACTCCACAGAATTTGATCATCTGCATATAAATATATTCAGCCACTGGCTTGCACCATCTCCGATGATTTCCCTTTGAACAGAATGTATTACATTTCAGCTACAAATAGAAATTAGCCATACCCCATTTCTTGATTAATGCTGGAAAGAAAACACTTCCCTGTCAGATTTGTTCTGTCACTTATGGTTTACTCAGCTACTAATCCCAACCCCCCTAGCCTGGCCAGAAAGCAAAATCTTCCCTTGGGAAACACCAAGCTGCCTCTAGGCTACCTCTGGCCAGAACACCTAAGGAAAAGGTGATTATGACAGTGATAGCAGGTCAAAGATGAGTGTGAAGTTGTGTGGCATCAAGCAAAGAGACCAGGGTTTGGGTTCCAATTTTGTCACTGACATACTGAATAAGCTGGGGGTAAGTCATCTTAGCTCTTGGGCCCTTGGTTTCCTCTTCCGTAAAATCACCTGCCCTTTCTGCTTAATGGATATATCCTGAGGAGCAAAAAGTTTGTGAGACTATTATTAATGGGTAAAACATTATATCTTATCTTTTCTCAAACTGTGGCCCCACATGGAATATTCATTCTGAATATACCCTCAGAGCAAAGTTAGTGCTATATATAAATTACCATGAATTTGGAAATACTCCTGAACAGCAACTTATAGAAATGACTTTAGGAAATAATGCTAGTGTTGAAGGCTGATGCTGCCTTCTTAAGTATTTCTAGAAGAGCTTGGCTGACACTTATTAAACCATGAAAGAATATAAATTTCCAGAACAGGAAAGGCTCAGGAAAAATAATGTTTACTACAACTTTCTTATCAAAGAAAGTATTGTTTATCCACAGCAGGGGTCTTAGAGGATGAGACAGATTGTGACAAGTTAAAGGTATGTACTATTAATCCTAAAAGAAACCAATACAATAACCAAGACAAAGTTAATAGCTCATAGGTCAACAAAGGAGATAAAATGGATTCATAAAATATACTTAATTATTTCAAAAGAAAGTACAACAAAACAGATAGGACCAAAACAATAACAACAAATAGTAAGAGGACTGATTTAAACCAAACCACATTAATAATCACATTAAATACATACAGCCTAAATACTATAATTAAAAGGCAGAGATCATCAGATAGGTCTTGCTCTTAGAGCCAAACTATATGCTGCCTACCAAAAAAGGTACAGTAGAAATACAAAGGTACAAACAGATAAAAGGATGGAAAAAGATATACCTTGTTAATAACAATAATCAAAAGAAAGGCTGATATCAGAACTAAGTAGATTTCATAGGCAAGAATGCTGCCAGAGATAAAGGTCATTTCACAATGAAGAAGCATTCAGTTTACCCAGAAGACGTAACATTCCTAAATATTTGTGTACTTAATAGCAGTCAAAATACATGACACAAAAACTAATAGAACTGCAAGAAGAAACAGATAAATCTACAATGACAGATGGATGCTTTCTCTCAATAACTGACAGAAACAGTAGACAGAAAATCAGTAAGGATACAAAATCAATAAGGAACACTATCAATCAACTCAACCTAATCTGAAATGTATAGAAGACAGAAAATCAATAAGGAAACAGTGCTTAGGAGACACCTTAGAGCAGTTGGACTTAATAGACATCTACAGGACATTCCATCCAAACCCAGGAATACATATTCTTTTCAAGTGCACACAGAACATTTATCAAGACAATCCGTATTCTGAGCCATAAAATAAACTGCAATCAATTTAAAAGGATTCAGGCCTTATACACTACAAAGTTCTAACCACAATGGAATCAAATCAGAAATTGATAAAGACAGACACCTGGAAAATCCCAACTATCTGGAAAATAATTAAGTAACTCATGGGTTAGAGAAGTAAGTTAGAAAGTACTTTGAACTGAATGAAAATGAAAATGCACCATATCAAAATTTGTGGGATGGGCTTCCCTAGTGGCACAGTGGTTAAGAATCCGCCTGCCAATGCAGGGGACATGGGTTCAAGCCCTGGTCCAGGAAGATCCCACATGCTGCCGAGCAACTAAGCCCACGAGCCACAACCGCTCAGCCTGCGCTCTAGAGTCACGAGCCACAACTACTGAGCCTGTGTGCCACAACTACTGAAACCCGCACACCTAGAGCCTGTGCTCCGCAACAAGGGAAGCCACTGCAACGAGAAGTCTGCGCACCACAGTGAAGAGTAGCCCCTGCTCCCTGCAACTAGAGAAAGCCCCACGCAGCAACGAAGACCCAATACAACCAAAAATAAATAAATAAAATAAATTTATTTAAAAAAAAAATTTTGTGGGATGCCACTAGAGCAGTGCTTAGAGGGAAATTAAGCACTAAGCAGCTATATTACAAGAGAAGCTCTCAAATCAATGACCTCAGCTTCTACCTTAAGAAACTAGAAAAGACTAAATTAAACCCAAAGTAAGCAGAAGAATGATAGAAATGAGTGAAACAGAAAGCAGAAAAACAATAGAGAAAATCAATGAAACCAAAACCTTGTTCTCTGAGAGCAATAAAATCAGTAACCTCTAGCCAAGCTTATCAGGAAAAAAGAAAGAAGACCCAAATTACCAGTATCAGTAATGGAGAAGTAAAATCACTACAAATTCTACAGATATTAAAAGGATAAAAATTCCACAAAACTTTAAACATAGAATTACCACATGATCCAGCAATTGTACTCTTGAGGTATATACCCAAAAGAACTGAAAGCAGGGACTCAGACATTTGTACACCAAAGCTCATAGTAGCACTGTTCACAATAGTCAAAAGGTAGAAACATACCAAATGTCCATCAATGTTTATGAATAGATAAAAAAATATATAGTATACACATGCAATGGAATATTATTCAGCCATGAAAAGGAATGAAATTCTGATACATGCTACAAGATAGATGAACTTGAAAACATTATGCTAAGTGAAAAAGTAAGACCACAAGGGAAATATCTGCATGATTCCACTTATTTGAGGTACCTAGAACACACAAATACTAAGACAGAAAGTAAAATAGCAATTACCAGGGCTTGGGGTGGAAACAGGTGGGGTGGGGAATGGGGAGTAACTGTTTAATAGATACAACAGAGTTTCTGTTTGGGAAGATGAAAAAGTTCTGAAAATGGATAATGGTAATGATTGCACAACATTGTAAATATATTTAACAGCACTTGAATTGTACACTTAAAATTGATTAAAATGGTAAACTTCACGTTATGTATATTTTACCACAGCTTTTTAAAAAAAAGAATAAGGGAATGTTTTGAACAATTTTATATCAATAAATTTGACAATTCAGATGAAATGGACAAATTCCCTGAAAGACAAACTATCAAAGCTCACTCAAAAATAGATAATCTCAATAGTCCTATATATATTTTAAAAATCGGACTTGCCATTATAAACTTTCCCACAAAGAAATCTCCAGGCCCGGATGAGTTCACTGGTAATTCTAACCAAACATTTAAGGAAGAAATAATGCCAGTACTACACAAAACTCTTCCAAAAACAATTGGAAAAGCAGAAAATATTTCACAACTCATTCCATGAGGTAAGCACTACCTTGATACTAAAACAAGACAAACACTGTACAAGAAAATTAGAGACCAATAATATCCCTTGTGAATATAGATACAGAAACTCTGAACAAAATGTTATCAAATCAAATCCAATAACATATTAAAAGGCTAATACATCATTGCCAAGTGGAGTTTATCCCAGGAACACAGAGTTGATTTAACATTTGAAAAATCATATTAATCACATTAACTAGAAAAGGAAAAAAAAAACACACGAAAAATTCTGACAAAATCCAGCATCTCAAAAGACACACACAAAATTCTGAAAAATCCAACATCCATTCCTGATAAAAGCTCCCAGCAAAACTAACTTCCTAAACATGATAAGGGTATCTCTGAAATACCTACAGCCAATATTAAACCTAATGATGAAAGACTGAATACTTTCCCCCTAAGATGACACATAAAACACAGATAACGGCTCTCACCACTTCTATTCAACACTGTACTGGAGAGGTCCTCGACAAAACCATAAGACAAGAAAAAGAAATAAGGAATCCATATCAGAAAAGAAGAAATGAAACTCTATTAGCAGACAACACTGCCATCTATGTAAAAAATGCAAAAGAATCTACAAAAAGGCTAGCAGAATACATGAGTTTAGCAAAGTTGCAGCACACAAGTTTAATAAGCAAAAAAATAAATTCTATTACTATATACTAGCAGTGAACTATTAGAAATTGAAAATAGTTTAAAAATACCATTTACAGGGACTTCCCTAGTGGTCCAGTGGTTAAGAATCCCCCTTACAATGCAGGGAACGTGGGTTCGATCCCTGGTCGGGGAACTAAGATTCCCACATGCCGTGGGGCAACTAAGCCCGGGCGCTCTAGAGCACACTGGCCACAACTAGAGAGCCCACGTACTAGAGAGAAGCCCACGTGCTGCAATGAAAGATCCTGCATGCCGCAACTAAGACCCAATGCAGCCAAATAGATATTTTTTAAAAAATAAAATACCATTTACAATATCATAAAGAAACATGAGATATTTAGGAATAAATCTCAGCCCGCATGCTGCAGTGTGTGATGGAAAAAACACCTGAGAATCAAAAGACCCAGGGTCCTCATTCTGCCTTGTTTTGCAGCCCAGTGGCCTTGAATCATAGAGAGAACAAGTCCTTTCTCTTCTCTGGACCTTTTACCTAACCTGCACAATAACAGGATTGAGTTAGATCAGTGATCTCTCAATTTTTCTAAAACACATATGCTTCAGAAATTTTTTTTTTTTTTTTTTGCGGTACCCGGGCCTCTCACCACTGGGCCCTCTCCCGTTGTGGAGCACAGGCTCCGGACGCACAGGCTCAGCGGCCATGGCTCACGGGCCCAGCCGCTCCGCGGCATGTGGGATCTTCCCGGACCAGGGCACGAACCCATGTCCCCTGCAGTGGCAGGCGGACTCTCAACCACTGCACCACCAGGGAAGCCCTGCTTCAGAAATTTTGATAAAAGCCATGGAACCTATCCCAGGAAAATACTCTCTCAAGGAGAAAAGTTTGTATGTAACTTGAGGAGTTCATGGAGGTCCACTGAACTGGACCTCCTTGAGGAGGTTCCTGCGGAGGTCCATTCACAGACCCTCCCCACTCCCTCACCCCCAGTTAAGAATACCTGAACCAGAAAAACCTCTGAGATCTTTGCCAGTCCCAATGTCCTAAGTTTGTTAAGACTTTTAGAAAACTACCTGGAAGAGAATTCTTATGGAGCCTTAATCTCCTTGAACTCCCCACACACTGACCAGTTTGATGGAGGTGGGGTTCTCCACAACCGAGTAGGCAGGAAGAGGCAACATGATGAATTGTGCAGCTGGCGCAGAGGAGCTAATCTCACTGGAATCCTGTAGGTACATAGAGAGAAGAAAGTTTTATTGAGATGGAGTGAAGAACACCCAGGACCATCCACAACACTGAAGACCAATCAAGTCCAATAACCATAGATAATGTGCTTATCCAATGGGCACATCAAAAAAATGAATGAATCTACAATTATCTCAAAATAAAAGTTTAATTAAGAACAAACAGAGACAGAGAAAACCAGTACCACAAGCAATGTGCTATCCTCATTTTACAGATGAGAAAACTGAGGTTCTGAAGAGACTCAGAACTCCTAGATCACATAAGCAGTTAGTGAAAGAACCCAATTCTTCTGACCCTGTCAAATGTTCTTAGCGACCTATTAATCTGCCTTAACCAGTGGCATGCTTCATCATCATAAACAGCACTGCAGCAACAAGTAATAAAACAGATTTACGCCTGGCACAGAATCCTCTGCAGGGCTATCTGCTCTCATCCGTCTAGGCCATAGGGGCCGCCGCATGCTGGTCCTCTTAGCCTAAACAGAACAACTACCTCTTTGAGGATGCCATCACACTCGGAGTAATAGCATGGTGGCAGCTCCCCAACTCTCCACTTCCAGGGGACCAGGCTGTGGAATCACGGAAATCACTGTTCTTTCTCCTCAACTGGGCATGACAGAAAAGCCACAAGGGAGATACCTCTCTCTTCTTTCTCAGCTATTAGTCCCATCAACCTGGCCCTGAGGAGAACTTCCTTCTTCCTACTTACTCTGTGCCCAACAAGACTATTTTAAAAAATTCTCCTGAACAGTTCAAGGTGCCATTGTGTTTGCTGAAACAATCTTAAGGGAACATAAAATTCTAACTGATACTAATAGCCAAACAGATCCTGGCTCTGATTCATGGACAGCCCAAATGTCATCCCCATCCTTCCTGTTAACGTACCTTATCTCATGTGAAGAACATGTTGGCTATACTGGGCAAGAGGAGTTGGTGAGAGTGCCTAAGAAACTGAAGCCTGGGGACTTGGACCAAGCCTGGGGACAAAAAGGTTCAAGAGAACTGCAGTCCAACTAGAAGTGCCACACCAGTATTCTCACTTACCACTATTTCAGAATCACACTGCATGGTGCTACAGCTGCCTTTTTAACAATCCCAGGTAAAGCAAAATCATCAGAACTAAAGCCACTTACCCTCATGACTGTCACCACTGACATGCTCTCCCCAACCTGGGGGTGGGGCACAGCCAGGCTTCCAGTGGGGAGGTCTGGTGAGCCGTTCACTAAGGTCTCTTCAATTACCAGGCTTGTCTGGTAAGGTTGGTGGCTCTCCCCTACCTCCAGGGAAGCCTCATTTAGGAGCACATCCGGGCCGAGGATCTCTGAGGTGGTGATCTCCTGTACAGCACCTGGCTGGGCAAGGGCTCCCACATCCTCAGCTAAGGCCTCCACAGCCAGACATTGTTCTGCCATGCCTGCATGGCTGGGCACTGTCTCCAGGGCAGTGTTGGACACAAGGGATGGTCCTCTAGGGGACATTTGGTTCTGGGCCACACACAGCTCTAGCTGAGAGCAGCTCCGCTCCTCCTGCAGGCTGCTCTTGGGGATGATGATATAATCTGAGCGAGGGAGGATCTTGCGGAAACCTGGGATGTCCGGAACCACAGCGGTCAGTGCAGAGAGTTTAGAGTTCTGAGGATGAAAAAGCCAGGTCGGGGAGACAAGCAGAGATAAATGGAATAAGACCACATAGATATATACTTATAAGCCTTTTTTTTCTTCGTTTTTTTCTGCAAAGGAACCAGAAAGACTCCATTCTCTTGACCTAAGACTTAGACAGGGTCAGCCTCTGCCAACAGCAATGTCACCTTCATCTGAATCACACTTTAGCCAATGTAACTTACTCAATCACATAGGAGACAGATAACGTGCATTAGATTCCAGAAAGGGCACTGATCTTGGCATCTTAAACGGTGAGCTGAAATCCCAGGTCTGGCATAGTCTTAAACAAATCCTTTCCCTTTTTTTTTGGCCTTGCTGCCCTATCTGTAAAATGAGGGAGCTGAATCTGGCTATCTATGAGTTCCTTTCCAGCTTTGATACTTTAGGATTCCAAAGTAGCTGAAGATTTAGATACCAGAATGTATAATGCTCAGTGAAACCTTTAAAAGCATCAAATATAAACCAACAGGCCATGTTGGATCTCAGGGCAGCAAGCAAGGATTCTGATATCACTGGCTTCTTCCAGACTTGCAAAGAAGGGAATGAACAGATCACAAAGCTATCAATCAATAAGAAGGCTTCATGAGAGAATGTGCATAGGGAAGTGGTTATCTGAGAAGCACTGAATATATTGGGAGGTGATGGGGAGGGAGAAGAATATAAATATTAACAATGACCTAGGATCTTAAGGTTCAGAAAATAATTTCCTGACTTTTAAAGCAATACTACTAAGTTAGGTACTATTATTATTCCCATTTCACAAATGAGGGAACTGAAGCTCAAGGAGGATAAACTTTCCCAAAACACATAACTAGTAAGTAGTAAAGCTGCGACTCCAGGCCAGGTCTTCAAAGGAGCAAGGAGACCAGGTACTAGAAGCACAGCCCTGCATGGCTAACTGGCACCAAGAAAAAGGTGCTTTTATTTTTTTCAATTTAAACTGAAAGTTACCCAATGAGAAAGACAGAAAAGTTCAAAATGAACAGATAAGTGAGAACTGAAATTAAACGGACCAAAAAATAATTTCAGAAGCATCATTTAAAAGGAACTAAGTCAATTACAAAAGGATCCTTAAATAAATCAAAAGCAAGAAGTCAATGAGACTACTTAGGGTACAAAGGAAGCACTCAGAGATGAAAGTTAAAAGAAGCACTGAGATGAAACATGAAAGCAGACTGTCCAAATCCTTTATGGAGCCTTTACTGGAGAGATAATGAAGAAATGATATTCTCAAGTCACGCTTTGAAGCAGACAGGTCAAGAAAACAAGACTAAATGGTGGCAAATACATAGGTTGGTCTGGACTTAACCAACAAATCCAAGCACAAGAAACCAGGGCAGTATGAATGGCAGTCATCTTACAGACTGCAAGGAATGACACTAGAACCATGGGCCCAGCCACTTGGCAGGAGACCTGAAGGGCTGTCAAGGAGACAACCTGCCCCAAGGTCTCTGACTGGCTCCCTAAGTATACAGGCAGGAGGGTCCCACCTGTACACCAGGTAATCAGGGAGAGGTCAAACAGCATATAAAGCCTGTCTTGGTACATTCCAGATGCTCATTAAATGCCACCTTTTCTTATTATATGGTCACTGGACATTTAATCCACTAAAGAGTGTTATTTACTCACCAAGTCAGAACTCAGCTAGGTGTTTTACATTGTCCATTTTAAACATTGTGAATAGATACTATTATCCCCATTTTACAAATGAGGAAAGCAGGACTCGAAGGTTAAGTGATTCTTCCAAGGTTACAGCTAGTTAATATTAGAGCTAGTCTATTAATGATCTTGGGGGTAGTGGCAGAGATGATGGTAGATATAAATTTACATATGGATAAGGAAAAAATCATTATAGATGATCTACTTAAATTTTTTTTTAAAAAGCCTTAATAAGGACCTATATTAGTGTCTGGTTTTAAAAACCATATCACTCCAGGATTAGGTAAAATTTTCTTACATCATGGGCAAAAAGTTTGTGACCTTATAATGGAGAAACCAAAAAGAATATGTGTACCTTTCCTAGACTCCGCCTCCCCCTCTCCACAGGGATTGTTTCCCAGACTCACAGTTCACAAACAAATCATCTAGAGGAGAAGTACAGAGTGGCATCTCCAAGACTGTAGGTAACACAAAGCTCTTCCAAGAAGGTAAATGCCAAGCCAACAAGGACAAAATAATCTAAATGGCAAAATCAGTGGCAGATGGGCTCCACTAAGGGAAATACAACCCGTTCTGCTATAACATAGTTGTTGCATTCCTGAAGAACCTTTGCTCTACATTATAAAAAAAGAAGTTAGAGACAATTGTTTCAATTGAAAAAAAAAAGGAGTTAAGGTTAAAAGGTTTCAGCTTGCAATAACTAGGTTATTTTTCCTGCAGGAATTTCAGTTTAAGAAAGAAACAGCAGGGCTTCCCTGGTGGTACAGTGGTTAAGAATCCGCCCGCCAATGCAGGGGACATGGGTTAAGAGTCCTGGTCCGGGAAGATCCCACATGCCGCGGAGCAACGAAGCCCGTGCGCCACAACTACTGAGCCTGTGCTCTAGAGCCCGCGTGCCACAACTACCGAAGTCCACCTGACTAGAGCCCGTGCTCTGCAACGAGAAGCCACCGCAATGAGAAGCCCGCGCACCGCAACAAAGAGTAGCCCCCGCTCGCCGCAACTGGAGAAAGCCTGCACGCAATGAAGACCCAACACAGCCATAAATAAATTAATTATTAATAAATTTTAAAAAAACAGCAGTGTTAACAGTTGTCAGTCCATTTTATTCCTGTGAACTAGAAATGACAAAATGGCTGACAGACACAAACCTAAGTGCTTCCTTGCTTATTCTTTAATCCAAGCACTCAAAGGCTCAATGTCCTCCATCAATTTCACCTTTAGCCTTCCACCTTTCCTTCTAGCACAGTTCAATACCACCAGTCACCAGTGGTAACAAAAGAATGTGGCCTTAAATAAAGCACCTGTGTCTACCTCTAAACTTGCAAGCCTAATTGCTGATTACGTTATAACTGACAGTGGTCAGCACAACACAAATTAATTATACTTACACTCAGTAGATAACATGAAAATTCATGG
>NW_006772405.1:1841997-1844406 GCF_000442215.2 Lipotes vexillifer | reverse complement strand
AGGGAAAATGCCTGTAGAAGCTACTCTATAAAAGAAAAATAACACTAACTACCCACAAGGACAAGTGGCTCCAAGTTTTGCTAAAATTCAGAAAAGGAACCTAAGGCTCACTGGAGATCACATACTGCTGCAAGCAAAGAGTAAAGAGAGTGCAGGGCATGACCGAACTGGAAACAGACAGGGAATTCCCTGGCGGTCCAGTGTTTATGACTCGGCACACTGCCATGGCCTGGGTTCAATACCTGGTACCTGGTCAGGGAACTGAGATCCCCCAACCCACGCAGCGAAGCCAAAAAAAAAAAAAAGCAGACAAGATCAGACTCAAGAAAGGTAAAAATGACTCAACTCAAAGTTTTCCTAAGAAGAGAGAAGGAAACCAGAGAACAGGGGGTTGGACTCCCCAAAGCCTCACCACTAAGGCAATGGAGGTATTAGCTGAAGAAGAGGAAAAAAAAATGACTTACAGGATCCAAACCTTCTTTCTCTAGTTTGGCTTTCTCCAAGTAGTAACTCCTCTCGGCCACACTGAGAAGCCTCCAACTCTCACTAATCTTCTTGTTGATCTCAGATTGAGGGAGGTGGGGGAGCTCCTGCTGCACTTTCAGGTAGATGTCGTAATAGTACAGAAGGTAAGCAGACCTGAGGAAGCAAGGACTTCTTAAGGTTTTCCCTCACTCAACCAGTAAATACTACAATGTCTGAGTAGTGAAGAGCTAAATACAAAACCCAGCTTTTCATTTCAAAAGCATTTCTCTAAATAGAGACTGAAGCAAAGAAACATTTAAATAACACCCCCAAAGGATGAACAGGGGGAGGTTTCTCCCTCCAGAAACGTGGAAGCAAAGGGTTGTCTGGTCTACTTTTCCATGACCACGTTTACTGCAGGGCTTAAATCCCAACATGGCCAAAGGTAGATAAAGGTGTCCCGTCATTCCATTTTCAGGAAAAGGTTAATTAGAGGACTAATTACCACTCACGCCCTCCTCTTCTACGCAGCCTTTGGTCATCTCACTGGTCAACAGCACCTCGCCAAGGCTGAGAGAGGAAAGCAAGTAGAACACTATCCAAGTGACCCAGTGCTGGGAGCCTCAGCAAGAAGTGTGGGGTGTTCACAGTTAAGAGGGAGCTTAGAGCTGCAATTTGGATATTTTTTATAGGTATCATTGGCGCTATTTGTAATTCCAAATTTTTACTGATGTCCTAATTAAATATTTAAATAACAATGGCATTAATAATAAATACAGTGGTTCTCTTGTAGCGAGCTTCCACCCTTTGTATGAGTATTTCCTGCTAAAACCTAAAAACACGACCAAGATTTGGACAGGAATGGCAACTGCTGGCATCAATCGGCCACTTCCCACTCTCAATCACCCTCTCCCCCCAACCCCACTGCCCATCAGGAGACTTCAACAAATGACATGGCACTCTCAGTGAAACTGGACACAGGCTAAAGTCGTCTTCAACACAGCTCTCCAAGCAGCTTCTGTGTATAAATGCCAGCTATCAAAATGTGTTGGCTAACCTGGGTTTCTTGGCCTTTTCTCCATGTATTTTATACTTTTTCTTCTTCTTGGGTGGCCCAGGGGAGGTGTAACAGTAGGCTTCCTCAATTTCCTCCATCACGACAGTTACCTCAGTACCATCATATGATGCATCCATGGCTAGAGGAAAGTCAAACATAAACAAGGTTCAAGAACCTACCCTAAAGGGGAGAGCGGCCTCCTGATCCAATGATCCTTATCTCTGCCAGGGCCTTAAGACTCAGTCATTTGCCAAACTCATCAGATGGAGCCTAAGAAGCACCTGGGGAACCTACTAAACATTCAGATTCCAGGGTTCCACCTCAGCCCTTCTGAATCAGAATCACTAAAGGGTGTGGCAATCCATGTGCTTAACACATGTACCTGGTGAGTCCTCTGACTAGGCAAACCTGGGATCACTAGCTTAGAGAGCCCTTTCACTTATATTCACTCATGGGATGCTCAGTTATCCTTCAACTCAAAGATTAGCCCCACATTACAAGAATTCCATATGGTAACAGGTAAATACTTGGCCAGGAGTCAGTTCTGGACACCCCCTCATGGCATCACCTTAAGCAAAATGCTTCACTGATTCACTCATTCATTCAAACGTGTTAAGTGCCAGTATGTAGCAAGTTTCTTTACATTCTGCCAGTTTGTATGACTTTGGGCAGGTCCTTTAGCTGCTTTAGGTTCAATTCTCTCACACATTAAAAAGAGATGTGGGCTTCCCTGGTGGCGCAGTGCTTGAGAGTCCGCCTGCCAATGCAGGAGACGCGGGTTCGTGCCCCGTTTCGGGAAGATCCCACATGCCGCGGAGCGGCTGGGCCCGTGAGCCATGGCCGCTGAGCCTGCGCGTCCGGAGCCTGTGCTCCGCAAATGGGAGAGG
>NW_006772405.1:1840172-1841857 GCF_000442215.2 Lipotes vexillifer | reverse complement strand
AAGGAAAAAAAAAAAAAAAAAAAAAAAGAGATGTCTCACCCACCTTACCACACTTATAGTGATAAGGCTCAAGGACAGAACTCCATTTGAGAATAGTGCTATACAAAAAGGGTTCATTATTAAAGATGAATCATCTCTGCCTGAGATGCTTAATGACCTGCCCAAGGCGACCACACCCAGGGACTTGAAAGGCAGATTTTTTACTTCAAAAATCCAACTGCGAGCCTTCTTCCATTATACTACACTTCTCCCATCTCCACCCACAACCCTCTAAACCAGCACTGTTCAAAAAACTTTTTGTGATGACAGAAATGTTCTTCATCTGTGCTGCTCCAATACTGTAGCTACTTATGGCTACTGAGCACCTGAAATATGGCTTGTGTGATTGAAGAACTCAATTGATTTCATTTTATTTCCTTGTAATTGGTTTAAATAACCACACATGGTTAGCAACTACGGTACTGAACAGCTCAGGTCTAAACAGTAATCTGACAGACTGACATTAACTCTCTAGCACTGGCCTAAGAAACAGAAAACCTACTAATAGCTTTTCCTAGGGAAAGGAAGGCATTAAAAAAATTCAATGACTAGTTCAAGAAGAGTTTATTTGTGGCCACATTCTAAGTTGGAGTTTTACCCACAGACTCAATCCTTGGGTTCAAGAGGAGTTAGTTTATTTGTGGCCACACGCTAAGCTGGAGTTTTACCCACAGACTCAATCCTTGGATGGAGAAAGGCTCCCAAAAACCACTTGAATTTTATGAGAGAGAAATAATATAGTTGCTCTGGGAAATCTGTCAGAAGATAATTTAGGATTCTGGGAAGAAGGAGCTGTGTAAGTAAATACAGAACTGATAAGGCCCACTCACATCTCATTTAGAACTCACTCCACAAGTGATGAGGTATCTGATAAAGTATAATGAGAAAAAGAGCATTGTGTGTTGAGTCAGGAGACCAGGATCCAAGTCTAAATTCTAACCATGCGATCTCAGATAAGTCTATTCCCCTCCCTAAATTTCAGTTGTTCCTCAAGTGAGACTGAAGAGGCTGAAATCAGTGGCTCCTAACTTTTTGAGAGGCAAGAATCCCTGAGAATGTTGTAAAGTGGGAAAAACCCTCTCCCAGAAAATGCAGACAGGTATTTCACCTATAATTTCAAAGATATACCTGAGGCTAAGAACACATTATTCCTAAGGTTCTTTCTCGTTCTGTACCATCTCTAAATGATTTCCCTTCCCATTGGAAAACAAAACAAAAACAACAACAAAAGAACCCCAATGCATTCTGTTACAGTGCAACTCTGGAGAACATAACCCACAACTTGGCTCGGTAGGAGATAGGCCAGTGCCTTCATTGGGTAAGGGATGCTAGGGTTCAAATCAAGGCTATGTGGGGATGTGCTTTTTCTGCCTTTCATAATTGACTTCTCAGCCCTTGAGTCTTTCAGAGAAAAGCAATAACTGCAGGAGAGCTTCTGTAAAGAATGACATGCAGGGTTTTAGCACCCAGAGCAAAACAAATTAGAAAACAAAGTCATTACAATCATATTGAGGTAGGGGCAAGAAGAGACTACCCTGAGTTTTGGCTTCTTTAAGTAGCCCGGTTTAAGCCTGGGTCCAAGAGTATTTTTCAGATCCTAGGCCTCAGTACAGCAATGCAAAAAAAAAAAAAAAAAAAAAAAGACA
>NW_006772405.1:1833914-1839833 GCF_000442215.2 Lipotes vexillifer | reverse complement strand
AAAAAAAAGAAAAAAAAAAAAAAAAAAAAAAAAGGCACGATAATATAAAGGTTAAAACCAAGGGCTCTGGAGGACAGAAAATCAGGGTACTAAATTTAAGTTACGCATTTTAACAGGACGCGCACAGAGCTCTATGACCTTGAGCAATCTACTTACTCTAAGCCTCAGTTTTCTCATCTGTAAAAGAGAAGTAAGGCAGTACTTGAAATTTGTGACACGCTTTCACTGTCCTATCAGATCCTCCTCGGAACCTCATTAAATGGCTTCTGACAGCTCAGCAGTGGGCCATGGTCGGCCTACGGGCCTTAGATGTCCCAAAGGTACCGAATGCGGGAGGTGGAAACTAAGGCTCACTACTCCTACTTCGTAGAAGAGGCAACAGGGTTCAGAGAGCCGCAGCTCCCAGCTCGTGGGCGCCCAGCCGGTGCGGTGCGGTGCGGTGCTGCGCGGCGCTCGAAGGCGGGACTTACCCGGAGAAGCGTGCAAGCCTCGCGGCTCACATTCCCGGAGGCACCCGGCCAGGGGGCTCGACGGGGGGGCTGGCCAGCGCACTCGCGCTCCCCGCTGTCGGAGAGAGGCGGCTCCAGTCGTGGCAGTGGCAACAAGGAAGTGGAGACGAGGACTCGCGCGCGCATCCCGGGGGCTAGAGGAGCCCCGGCCCCGCGGCCCCGCCCGGCGACAGACGGCACGGAGTCGCGACAGCTCCTCTCTCTCCCCTTCCTCGGAGTCGTGATATGGGGTTGTAGAGGGCGGGTGTGGGAGCACAGGTTCTCTCTGCAGGCTCTTCACCGACGCCTGCCGAGAGCCCCGGGGGTCAAGCCCCGGGGAGCCCGAGGAAGACAGCAGGGACACGGGCGTCGCCGCGGCACCGGCTCAGCGGCACCAGCAGCAGCACACCTCGGATCGCTAGGAAAACCCGTCCCGGCTGCCCTCGCGGCGCGCCGGAAGCGGCCGGCTGCGCGTGACTGCTTGCGACCCCTTGCGCAGGCGCAACAGTCCAGCCCGGGCTAAGGGGCGGGCCCCTAGAAACTGCTTAGAGGCTTAGAAGGGGGCCTCTAAGGCGGACGGACTACTTCCTGCTAGAGGTTCCGGGAGGAGGAGGGAGCTGCGGCCGCCCACGGTGGACGCCCTCAGCCACCGGGCATTGCCGTAGGGCGTTCAGGTAAATGGGGCGGGGCTGTGGCGAACGTGAGGGGTCGAGGCCCCGCCTCGTCTGTCAAAGCCACGTCTGGCCATGGGAGCCCGAGCACCACCCTGCCAGCACGGAGTTCAAGGCCTGACCCCAGTCCTCATCACTCTGTCCCGGCTTGTTCAGGACAGGGTTCTTCTTAGTGCCGCCTGAAGACGTCCTCCTCACCCCAGTGATCTGCCCTCAATCCGTCTCTCCCACCGTCCCATACTCAGTAATGGTAGTGAGTGATTCAAACGGAGCTGAATGACCATGTGGAGAGGCTCTGGAATCAGATAAGGATTGTATTGTCCCTTCCCGCCAATGTCACAGATGGTGCCACATTCGTACAAGTCCCCTCACCCTCACTACCTTGCAAGTGCATTTCCAATCTGCCTACTTTTCTCCATCTACCACCGTCACCAGTCTTCTCCTAGTCACCGTCATCTCCTGCCTGGACTGGGGCAATTTCTTCCCATCTCCTCTCTTTTCCCTCTACAATCTATTCTCCACAACACGCAAATTGATCTTTTTGCACTGTAAGCCTGATTAGGTCACTCTCTGCTTAAGACCCTCCAGTGTCCTCCTGTTTACTTAGAATAAAATTCAAACTTATCTCGACCTACAAGACTTTGGTTTGGCTCTTGATTCATTCTTTTTCCACATCTCTTTTCAGTACTGGTTGTTCCCAGAACAAGCTATATAGCACTCTGTAGTGTTCAGAATGCTAGCTTTGTGCTGAGCCTCCTTGGGATTGAATCCCGGTCCTACCACATGTAAGCGATATTAAGCATGGAAAGTAACAAATTATGATTACAAAGGACCAATAATTGGTTCTCATTTCAGTAAATGGCATCACCATCCACTCAATTGCTCAGTGCTCAAGCCAGAAATCTGGGAATTATCCTTGACTCCTCTTGCACCTCACATCCAGTCCATCAGCAAGATCCGCAAAAACATAGTCCCAAACTGACTACTTCTTACCATCTTCACTATTACTCTATCCAAGCCACCGTTATCTCACATCTGGACTCCGGCAACAGCCTCCTAACTAGTCTCTTTCTTTTTCTCTGACACCCTTCCATTCCATGCTTCGCACAGCAGTCATCTTTCTCCTTGCTTAAAATCCTCCAGGAGCTTCTTGTTGCACTTAAATTAACATATCCCAACTATATGTGGCCTACTAGGCTAGCCTGCATTTACCTTCAGATTTAGGGCCACCTCTTAGGAAAATGGACTTTACCTATTAGGTTCTCCACCTTGCAACCAAAAGACTCTTTCTAAGGTGCCAATCTGATCATGTCATTCCAAAAACAAAAAACAAAACTCCCAAGGCATCTTATTGTCCCAAGATCCTTGTTCTCTTCTCCAAAGACTTTTTTTTCCTGATCATGTCTTTTTATTTTCTATACTACTCCATTGCCTTTACACATATTTCCTTCTATCTCATGAATCCCTATTTGTTTATACTTTTAAGTCCCAACATCAATATTTTTTCCTCTTTGAAGTACACTGCCCATCTGTGTCCCACCCAGTTGATCATCCCACTTCTGTCTTCTCATCCACAGTACTCTGTAACTGCTGTTATAGCACTCCATACTCTAGTTTTGTCTTCCCTGGTAAGCTCCTCAATGGTAGGCACTATGCTGCATTCATCTCTGTATGGCTGGCATCAAGCACAGTGCTTAGCACACAGAGGATGCCATGAATGGATAGACAGATGTGTGGGGGTAGTGACAAAAGTCAGTCCTTAAAAAGGGGAAGTCACAGCCTGAAGCACAGCAGCTTCTCTTGTTCTTTGAGGACTCTCATGATAAAAGGTCTAAGCAGGCAGTTACCAAAACTGCTACCGTTGGATCACGTTTATTCCCTTCATAGCACATATCACACTCTGTAATTAACTAATTTATCTGTTCACTTATTATGTCCCTGCACCACACTGTATTATTTCATAAGGGCAGTGACCTTGACTGTGTTGTTCTTCACTGTGTCCTTGCCACTTGGCACCTGTAAATATTTATTAAACGAATGTGTGGCTATGAGAAACATCTTCCGGCAGTGAAAAATCCTTCCAAGCCAAGCAGCGATAGAGCTATGAAGATCTCACTGTGGTGCAATTTCAAGAAGCACTATGGAGTTGCAGAAATAGCACTGATCTGAGTTAAGAAATCTGAGCTGTATGAACCTGGGTAGGCCCCTTCCCTAGGCCTCAGTTTCTGTATCTTTAAAATGAGCCAGATAATAATTCCTTGAATTTATACAATGCATTGCTATTTGCAAAGCTCTTTTACCATCTGTTACTTCAATATAGTCTCACAATAGACAGACCAGACATTGTTATTATTTTTACAAAGGCTCAGAAAGTTTAAGTAAACTAGACTACATCTCTTTTATTTCAAACATTCTATGAGTCTATATAAATAACCTCTACAAAAAGTCAGTAGCATGATCCTATCTCCTCTTGGCTTCGGCCTTATATTATCATTTTTCTAATACAATTTTTAAAAATCTGAACCCATCTTTTAGGGGGAATCCATTATCTTTGGTTCCTGATAGGCACTCCATTTTGTCTTCTCAGTTTTCCTTACTTGTGGTGAAACAAGCCAAGAGGAGGAACAGACACAGCCCTGGTAGTTGTGGTCCGGCCCTCGTTCTACAGATATGGCAAACAAGGGGAACAAGAAACGTCGGCAGTTCTCCCTAGAGGAGAAAATGAAAGTTGTGGAAGCTGTGGACTCAGGCAAGAGGAAAGGCGATGTGGCGAAAGAATTCGGTATCACTCCTTCTACTTTGTCTACATTCTTAAATGCAATGTTCGTGCCAAATTTGAAGAAAAGGTGCGGGAGGCATCTGTGGGACCTCAGAGGAAAAGGATGAGGAATGCTCTTTATGACGACATTGATAAGGCTGTTTTTGCTTGGTTTCAAGAAATCCATGCCAAAAACATTCTCGTGACTGGTTCTGTCAGTCGGAAAAAAGCACTAAACTTGGCCAACATGCTTGGCTATGACAATTTTCAAGCAAGTGTGGGCTGGCTGAACAGATTTCGTGATCGCCATGGAATTGCTTTGAAAGCAGTCTGTAGAGAGCATAGTGACAGATTAATGAATGGTCTAGGAATAGATAAGGTTAATGAGTGGCACGCAGGGGAAATTATAAAACTAATTGCTGACTACAGCCCAGATGATATCTTTAATGCTGATGAGACAGGAATGTTTTTCCACTTGCTTCCCCAGCACACACTTGCTGCTAAAGGGGACCATTGTAGAGGGGGCAAGAAAGCAAGGCAGCGGTTGACAGCACTCTTTTGTTGCAATGCTTCAGGGACTGAAAAAATGAGACCATTGATTGTTGGTAGGTCAGCCAACCCACGTTGCCTCAAGAATGTCCATTCCCTCCCTTGTGACTACCGAGCCAACCAACAGGCGTGGATGACACAGGATCTGTTTAATGAGTGGCTGATCACCCCGGTGCTTTGTGACCACCTGGAGGGGTGGGATAGGGAGGGTGGGAGGGAGGGAGATGCAAGAGGGAAGAGATATGGGAACATATGTATATGTATAACTGATTCACTTTGTTATAAAGCAGAAACTAACACACCATTGTAAAGCAATTATACTCCAATAAAGATGTTAAAAAAAAAAATGAGTGGCTGATGCAAGTGGACGCCCGAATGAAGCAGGCAGAACGCCAGATCCTCCTGCTGATTGACAACTGCTCCGCTCACAACATGCTTCCACGCTTGGAAAGGATTCAGGTGGGGTATCTGCCCTCAAAGTGTACTGCCGTCTTGCAGCCACTGAATCTTGGCATAATTCATACCACAAAAGTGCTGTACAGGAGCCACCTGCTAAAACAGATCCTCCTCAAGCTCAACAGCAGTGAAGATCAAGAAAAAGTGGACATCAAGCAGGCCATTGACATGATTGCTGTGGCATGGTGGTCAGTCAAGCAGTCCACAGTGGTGAAATGCTGGCAGAAGGCAGGCATCATCCCTGTGGAATTGATAGATTCTGACATAGAAGCAGCAGCCAGTGAACCAGATATTGCCATTGAAAAGCTGTGGCACTCAGTGGCTATTGCCACCTGTGTCCCAAATGAAGTAAATTTCCGGGACTTTGTCACTGCAGATGATGGTCTCATCATGTCTCAGGAGCTGCTGGACACAGGTCGTCCAGGACATGGTGGCCGGTGAAAGTACTGATGAAGCTGGAAGTGAAGATGAGGGGGAGGCACCTCTACCACAGCAGCCAAAAGTCACCACCACAGAGGCCAGCTCAAGTGCACAGAAACTTAGACGGTTCCTTTCCACTTGTGTAGGTGTTCCTGATGCCATTTTTGGACAGCTAAATGGCATAGATGAATATTTAATGAGAAGAGTGACACAAACTCTTGTTGATTCCAAAATTACACAGTTCCTCTAAACAAAATAATGTAGAAATTTACTGCCTCTTTTAAGTTAGATGTAGTTTACAAGAATAAATATTTATTTAGCTAGGATATTGAATTTAAATTTTAAGCAATATTATTGTGACAGCATTCCAGTTTTCTGAAATAATCAGGAAACTTCCTTGAATGGAATTTGGGGCCAAAGACTTTTCATTTCTAACAAGTTCCCAGGTGATGCCAATGCTGATGTGGTCCAAGTTCCATGCTTAAGAACCACTGGTCCATCTGGATTCTAGCACTTCTCTCTTTAGCTGGCCATCTGAATACTCCCAATCACTGACGGTCAAAAAAAAAAAAAAAAA
>NW_006772405.1:1811865-1833891 GCF_000442215.2 Lipotes vexillifer | reverse complement strand
CCTGCTGATTTGGTAACTCCAGAACCTTCTTAGCTATTCTCTTGAATGCCCCACCAAGCATTCAGCAGAGGTGCATCTGTCTGTGCCAAAAGACTTAACAAGAGCCATCTAGCCTATCAAAGCATCTTTTAATACTTCAGGATTATTATTAGTACGATGCTGGGGTACAGGGAAATAAAGTGCCTGAAGGAGGAGACATGATACAATCTGGAAGATGTGGTAAATATCAGAGAATGCTGTTAATCACAATCATGGGAGAGAACATAAATCCCAGTGTACCTCTCAAATCCAGACAAGGTGAGAGGAACATTTGTGAGAGAGATGACATGTGTGAGAGTGTTTGGATTATTTGGATAATCCACAGTGGTCCTCTCCACACCTGTGGATAATCCAGCCTCATGTCGTTAATGTTAGGGCACACTATGTTTCCCTTCACTAAAATCACTTCATAAATCACCCTTATTCCTTTGTGTTTGTTCTTCAGAGAAGTCTGCTACAGCAGAGTTGATTTAAGTTATTTAAAGCTGTATAAATTTATCATCAAATTTATCTTAAAGTTTTTCTCCTATAAAAAAGGCATTCTTGGACTTCCCTAGTGGCTCAGTGGTTAAGAATCCGCCTGCCAATGCAGAGGACACAGGTTCGAGCCCTAGTCCAGGAAGATCCCACATGCCATGGAGCAACTAAGCCCATGAGCCACAACTACTGAGCCCATGTGCCACAACTACTGAAGCCCGTGCGCCTAGAGCCTGTGCTCCGCAACAAGAGAAGCCACTGTAATGAGAAGCCCGCGCACCACAACAAAGAGCAGCCCCGGCTCACCATAACTAGAGAATGCCCCCATGGGCAGCAACGAAGACCCAACGCAGCCAAAAATAAAAATAAATAAAATTAATTAATTAATTTTTTTAAAAAGGCATTCTTAATATCCTTTAAAACCCTAGTATCTATTTTCTAATGAGTCCAATAAGTGTCAGTTTCATTTTTAGAAGGTACACACAAGACCTGTTAGCGTTGTTGTGTAGTTCCCTGCCCCAGGTTAATTTTGTGCCTATTTCAGAAACCCATAGCAATTCAGTTATTCTTCTTTCTGTAGTTCCTTAATTGAAACATGTATAAAGCAGATTAATCATAGAAAGTACTGCTTCCACGCTGAACAAAACATAAAGCACAAACAAACAGCAGACGTTTGAATAGATGTGTATTTAAAGCTTATTTGGGATATTTTTCCTTTTAACGAAGTAGTATAACTTGAATTAAAAGTACTATACGTATTTTAAATTATTAACACATAGGAAAGGAAAACTGTGTCTTCTGGCTAAGTCCCGTGGTTCTGTCTCATTATCAGCACCTTAACTGCTCTCATCATCTGTGTCAGGATTACTGACGAAATTTCTAATTTCTTCCCTCATCTTTCTCCTGAAGTCCGTTCTGCGCATAGTTAGATCTCTTTCCCCTGCCCAAGTGTCTGTGGTGGCTCTCAAATGCCTACAGAAATAAAAGACTATTCATCTGAGTTTCAGCACCCTCTGGACTCGACTGCTTGGTTGCTCAGTACAATTTAGTGTGTGTGTGGCCCCACCATGGGCCACTGTCTTCACTCCATACCCATGTCTGCTAGTGTGCCTTTGCCTGAATGCCTCACCCTGTTCTCTACCAAGCTGGGCCTTACACATTCTTCAAGAACTAATTGGAGTCCTCTTTCTTCCAGCCTTTCTTGAAGACTCCAGCACCTGCTCTACCCTTCTCTCCCTCAATTCCTCAGCACTTTTGTCTCTAAACTATTCAGTTAAGCACTTAAATGTTTTGCCAATGTTCTGTGGCTCTTTAGACTGTAAGCTCCACGAAGCAGGGACCACTCAGCCTTTGTAACCTTGAAGGTGCCTAGCACTGTGCTGGGAACATCATAGGCACGTCAATAAACATTTGTGTATAAATTGACACACAAGTAATGTCAAAGCCACCTTATTTTTAAAGTTGCATGAAGCATTAATTCTACGAGAAAATGACTTGGAGATAAGGTAGGGCTGTCCTCTATTTAAAAGGATTTGCAGAATTTTTCCATGAATATCATTGCTCAAATATTATTCCAGTCCAGGGTATAATCTATTCTTTGAATAATGAAGAATTCTCATCTATGGAGTTAAACCTGTTTCCTTCCACAGAAAGTCACTGCAGGATTCTCCATTTCTACAAGACAAGACTTTAGTATGAAAGGCTTTGTCTAAGTGCTTTGCATATAGTAATATTCAGTAAGTATGTACTTAAACTTGGTTTTTTTTTTTAAAAAAAAAGAAATATCGCATTCTTGACTCATTTAACATATCATACGAATTATATCCAAGTAGATGGAAACCACATCCAAAAGAGAGCAAAGTCTGCAAAGTCTGGTTTATATCAGGTGAAAGTTTGCTTCTCTTGGACATAAGGGTTTTTTTGACACTTTGTTTTTTAAACTAAAAAAGGTTGATATTATCCTTTCTTGGTCTGCTGTCTTTATCAGGCCCTCTGTGGCTTCTCCCTGACTCTCTGTTCCCTCCAACCCCACTTGAGGATATAGTTTTGTCCCATTTGACCAATCTACTCTGTAAGCCAACCTTCTGGGACTAAGGACCTACCTCAATTGTGCTGTCATGAGGATAAAAAGGTATACCTGGCACAGACTAAGTGTTCTACAAATGCTGTCTGTTGTCATTACTATCCATCCTATTTGGAACCTTACCATCTAGAGGCAGGGACCTGCCTTACCACTAAAGTATCTTGGGGTTCATTGTTCCCAAACCACACAGCCTGTTCCTAAGGGCTCTTTCATTAAAAAGGAAGGAAGCTAAGCCTTACTGATTGCCTACTTATGTCAAGCACTATTTCACTTATCATTGAATCTTTCCAGCAAATCATAGTACCAAAGGATAGACAGGTCTCCAAATGTGCAGACCTATTAACTGTTCTGCTACTGGGGCCAGAAGTGGGATGTGGTAGAGCATATTCCTGCCACCAGAGGGCAGAGGTGAGCTACATAAGGGAGACAATTCAGCCAACTGAAGAAACTAGGAGCAGCCACTTGTAATTTCTCTTAGTAGAGACTGAGAAAGTAGTCGAGAAAAGAGAGAAGAGACATAGGATGTGGGACTTGTTCAAACAACTGACTTAGAAATAACTGTACCTCAAACTACCCAATTCACCCCATTATACACACCTATCCCTTCACCTACTGATAACCACAGGCCATGTAATTGACCCTGCGCAGATAACTGATGTGCCCTACAAATGAGCCAGTGTTAGAGAAATAGCCACCCATCAAACATATCCATGCCTTCAGTAACCACTGAAATATTGGACCTTATAAAATACCCACCGCTGGCCAGAGAGGCTCTAAGGATGAATTAAGTTCATGACCCTACCCTCAAGCAGTCCAGTAAGCAGAGGAGATAGAAGAGAGGGAAAAAATAATAATACAGAGTGGTAAATGCCATTTTAGAGAATAGTCAGAGAATTTACAGGAGTAGAGATAGAGCCCAAAGGAGCCCCTGCATGAGAGAAGAGGAATTCAATAGGAAATGTTGCCAAGAGCAAGGGACACTTAATATGAAGTATCTGGAAGGAGGAGTAGGGAGTTAGGTATATGGGGTGGGGAAGCAATTCCTGGCAGAAGGAACAGCATATATTAAAGGTCTGGGGTATTACAAAATGGCCCATTTGGGAACAGTTAAGGTCAGAGGTAAGTATGTCAAGCAAAGGATGTGTGGTAGGACAAGTGACTGGAGATGTAAGCAAGATCATAGTTTTTAAGGTCTTGTGGGCTAAAGCATTCATTTTGAACTTACCCTGAAAACATTGGAGAACCACTTACAAGTAGCAAACATCAAATTATTTTTTAGAAATTGATTGATAACTAGTGTGGAGGCTGAGCTGTAGAGATACAGGTAAACTAGTTAGGCTATGGCATCATCCTGAACAGAAATGATACACACTGAGGGCACGAAAGAGATGCTGGATTTGAAAGACTCTTGCCAGGTAGATGGATTTGGCGTGTGAGTTGAAGAGGAATATTCTAGAATTTCCCAGGATTCTGGCTTGAGTAGCTAGCCCATGCCATTATCAAGATAGATAAAACAGGAGGAGCTTGGGTGTATGTTGCTTATGAAATGCCCCTGGGCATCCAGGTTGAACTGTCCAGTAACAGCTGTGGAGATTTATATATAGACAGATAATGCTGGTTGGTGTTCTAGAAATGTCAGGCTGGAAATCATGTTTGGCTGCCGTTAGCATGCATATAATAAGGTAGTTGAAGCCATAAATGTGGATGCAGTCATCTGGGGAGAGCTTACAATGCAAGGTGTTTATGATATGGGGTCCATGAACCAGCCTTTTTAATAATCACGTGTATGTATATACATACACATGTGAATATTTCTCCAAGAAAAGCCATACTTTCATCAGTCACAACTGGATCTGAAAATTAAAACCTTAAGCAGTAGTGCTATATGAGAGACAAGGCCAAGGACATAAGCATTGAAAGGACAGATGGGATAGCACAATCCTCCAAGTTGGTTGGAGGAGATGCTAGAGAATGAGTGTGTGAGGCGCTTCAGGGGCTCTGGATCCCAGATGCTGCATGCAGACAGAGTGGGAGCACCCTCCTTCACTCTGTAGGTAAGGATGAGCTTAGAGGCAGAATGCTCAGGGTTACAGAAATACTGCGAAAGGAAGACTGAAAATTGTCCTTAAGCTTATACTCACACTCCCACTTCTACAGAGTTGAGAAGCAGAAGAAGGAGGACATTCGAAAGAGGCTCTCCGCAGGTACGGGGCGGGGCGGGGGCAGTTAGGAGCTGCACGCCCACTTCTCTCACTTAGCTGGTATAAGGTGTTAGCCTCAATGTACTGATGGGGAAATTGTGGCTCAAAATTCAGTGTTAGGACAGTAGTAAAACATAAGCCAGATTCGGGTTTTCTGATTTCAACACAGTATGGAATAGGAGTCACGCAACATAAGAACTCGAAGGGTCTTCGAGCAATCTAGTTCTCTTCCCTCTTTCACTGATGGGAAAATTAAGTCCCCAAAGGGTGAACTGACTCACTCAGGACCCCAAAGCAAAAAGGAAAGAACTGGGTTTCTTTATGCTTTAAGACTTTCTGTAAGGACAGATACTTTTGTCTGATGGGGAAAATGAATGACTGAATCACCCTCCAAATGTAAAGAGATGGTATTGTAAAGCTCACTGGTGACCTGAATGTGTTCCTTAGTTAGAAACCCTGCCCCCTTACACTTGAATAATTTATACACAGTAGTATTTTATTAGCATAACAATTTATTAGCAGACAAATGAAATGACACCTCTAGATCACAACACATATAGGATCTTATATAATAAACATCACAAATAGATCCCAGATGAAAAGGATCTGCTATTAACCAATTCCCCCTCTCCTGCAATAGGCTGTAATCCATCAATAACTCATCCT
The DNA here is from genome assembly GCF_000442215.2 of Lipotes vexillifer. Lineage (NCBI taxonomy): Eukaryota > Metazoa > Chordata > Mammalia > Artiodactyla > Lipotidae > Lipotes > Lipotes vexillifer. The sequence continues at coordinate 1,828,425 of NW_006772405.1, read as the reverse complement.
CATCCCATAGAGGGTTAAGCAAGATTTATGTGGAATAGCATCAAGGCACTTGCTTTAATTTAAAAAGATATACATGGTATGAAACATATTCCCAAAAGTCATTAGCCTTGAATAAACTGGAAAAAAAAAAAAGGCAGTATACTTTTTTAGTGAATAAAACAAGACTGAGATTTTAAGTTCATTCACCTCTCACCCTGATATTGTCTTGATTTGTATACAAAATTGCAGAGGAGACCAAAGACGGTAGCGTTTTATACAGACTGGTTTGTTCACACTAATTTTTGAGAAATCATGGCAGCATCAGAACTCAAACAGTAACTTCCCAACTGATCTGAATTGAGAAGGCAAGAGCTGTTTCATTCCAAGTAACTTATTATTTTAGGGATGGGGAATGGGGTGTGGGAAAAGAACTTCCCTAAAATAAGTTTCTTAAAACTGCAGTTAACAATCCTTCCTGGCTAAGGCTGCTTGTCTGTTTGCCAAGTAAAGACCTTCAGTTAGAAATGCTGTCGTTGGTATTTTTAAGAAGATTATAATGATTTGGCCAATTTCGGAGCCATAATTCAAATCCAAGAAAGGTTATACAATGTTCCAGCATAGATTTACAAACATGGTAGCTCCAATAAAAGCATTTAGTGTCCTTCATTATTCCAGTTTTCATAATTCAATATCTCCTTCCTATTTTATATCACTAGGAGAAAAATAAAATACATGCCAACAAATCCACTATTTGGTATAACTGTATTTAACATGTTTACTTTAAAATTTCAGGTGCAAAACCCTTTTTTAAAAAATAGTCCTTGTCAGGATAAAAATAACCTTATAAAAATAAATTTCTCCCACTCCTACATCTAAATTCTCCATTTCTAAAGTTACTAACATTCAAAAAAAAAAAAACCCTAAAATTGTATACTTACAGTATTTTACTTTAATAATAGGCTATGATAACAAACTAGCTGGTATATTATTTTGGCCTATTGCATTATAATTTTCATTCTTGTTATTAGCACTCAAATGAATGATTCCACTCACGATTATCTAAAATCCTTACACCAAAAAAAAAAAAAAAAAAAAAGCCAAATTAGTTCAGAGCCTAAAAGCCTTCTAGATCCAATTTCTTCCTTTTTGCAGTTCTTAAAGCCCAATTTCAAATAAGGCATCACTAGAACAGATAAAACAGTAGAAGAAAAAAAAAGAGAAACATTAAAGAACAGAAAAATTAAGCAAAGTCTAAATCCTATCGATAGGATTCTTACCTTGTCACTGTGCAATCATTCCTTGAATAGACCAGGGGCGTCCTTGTTCGCCTCAGCTGCCTGCCTCCTGCTCAGACCTCAGTCCAAGCTCAGCTTAGCCCCTCCATAAAGCACCTCCAAGTGTCGCCATGTGTTACTAAAAGAGTTAGCATATAGCCCACCTACTGGATTTAGTACTGTAGTCCCAGCACCTGGCCCAGGGCCCTAGACTCCTGCATAGGTTCTCAGGAAGTATTTGAGGTATTGTCTACATTGATGTTATGGCTCATCAATAGGAACACATAGAGGAAAACAATTCATTAAGAACATTAATAAGGACCACAAAGCTTGAATTTATCATTATAACTTCTAGGCTCAATTTAAGTTCCCAAGAAGTTCACTGTAACACTTTTCTTACTTTTATATTAAGATCCGGGCTAACACCCAGACTGTGTGATCTTAAATGACAAATTACTAAGAGAATACCCATGCAGAGAATTACTGTTCTTGTTAAAATGTGGTCATTAGCATTAGAATAGCCTAATGAACTCATCTGACACCCTGACACAGTTCAAAGATCACCATTTACCATGCTGTAAATTTACCAACAAATTTTGGCTTCAGTCTACTAACGTTTAAAAGCTAAGTCAGACTATCCAAATTGTGTTTTCCTTTGATCCTTTTTTAAAAAAAAAAAAAAAAAAAAAGAAGTCAACTAGGCATCTGTCAATTTTCCTACCATCAGAGGCTACAGTCACTCAGTGCTATAGTGCTCTGGAGTAGGTCAACCCGGGCTTTGGCCCCAACCTTGGCTACCAGCTCTTTCAGCTTTGGTGAATCTGTGCCCTCCCCTTCTGGAAGCAGAATCCAGTTCTGAGCTTGCTTTCAAACTAAGGTGCGGCTCTTAATCCTGGTCTTCCTACTGTTGTGCGTGGCTAACCAGGGATTGGATCCTATTCAGCTGAGTCCCTCTCTTTTATCCCTTGTTTGGTCAGAGATAGTCTTTTCAATGGTCTATTCCCTTCATCTGTCTCTTGAATGTTACCCTTAGTCTCTCGGTGCACTGGCCCACTCCACCCCTCTGGTTGTTTTAACCATCAAGAGTGTACACATATTTCAATTAAACGACCAATTTAAGATATTCAGAATTTTGTACATTTATCAATAAGCAATGCAAATATTCTTCATTTAGACTCTAAAGTTTAGAGTAAGCATGATATCTTCGTATCAGTAAAGTGTGTAAAATATCACCTAATGAATTGAAGTCCAAACCCTTGAGTAAGAAAGCAAATGAAAAATATTAGTTTTATTGGTGAATTAGATTTTGGTTTCAGGTTTGATTCCTTTAAATACCAGCAATCAAAAAATCTGAACATGTAAGTATAGGCAGACGTCAAACCAGGCAGAGAAGGTAAGATTTACATTCTAGTGATACCTTAAATATTTTTACAAATGGCTTTCAAAAGCAGAATCTCTTGTTTGTTTGGGTAGGTGGGAGAAGAACAAACCAGAACACAATTCAAGAATCTGCTAACTGCATAAAGTTCCAGAATTGCTTATATCCACGTTATGGACAGAAATGGCAGGTAAAAGACAAACCCTGCTACTCTGTTCTTTTAAGAGATTTTCCAAATTCTATGGGTTTTTTTTTTGTTTGTTTTTTGTTTTTTTTGCTGTGTTAGGGTTTGCTAAATTATAGAGTCGTCTTGAACATGTACTCATTACTCTGTCACATGGCATTGGATATCTACAATGATCTGGATTCAAACCTGGCTTGTGGAGGTACAAGAGGGGTTGAAAACAAATGACAACCAAGACACTCTGATTTTACTATTACTATTCATAAGACTGGAGAGAAACAGCAAATACTGGCTACAAACAATAAGCAAAAGACACAAATACAAACAGCAGTTAACATTTCTGAAATTCTAGACTTAAGTTCTAAAAGGATGTTGAAACTCAGGACACTATTACATTTAATCATGATGTCAGTCACCTCAAAGACAGAAATCTTGCTCCTAAGAAACTGCTTTGTTTTAATAACAGAAAGGCATTTTTCATGTAAACTGATGGGCAGAGATCTACCAAAAGAAAAGCAACACTTGCAGTTTATGGAGCCAACAGGAAAGATGGTTCAAAGTCTTCCACTCCAATAGATGCCCTACACATAGCCTTCGCTTCTTATAAATATTTAAACTGTTTAGAATGTAGGAGTAGGTTAAAAATGGTTTTTCACTTTTGCAATTTTCATCTTGTTTGTTTAAAATGGTGTGCTAAATGTTTCAATTTCACATCAACTAGTCCTAACTTTGGAAAACCTGTGTTTCTTTTCCCTCACCCTTAAAAGTACAGATACAGAACTATAAGCTTTCAACGTCAGACAGACTTGCTTTTCAAAAGGAAGTATTTCTGGGCCAAAACCTGTGACCAGCTATCATAAATAATACACCCACAGAACTTAGGCTGTATAAATGTGATGCTCCTAAATTCTCTTACATAATAGTTTGAGGTGGCCTAAAGAGTTAAATGCTGTCACTGTCATCAATATTTATTGTACATCAATAGGGTACATGGCAGTAAGCATTAGCTTTGTTTCACTAAAACATCTACAATTATTGATGTTCTTTTGGAAGCATTCTTATCACTTCTATGAATTCTTTTCCGTTGGTTATAATAAATTTTTCTTGCAGAGTAAAGATGAACAGCAGCTTGTCAAATATGAGAAAGACTGTCAATTCCCAGCTGACCCTTGCTAAAATACAATGGGAAAGAAAAAAAAAAATTCACTGCTAAATAAACAAAGTCTTAAGGGAAGCTGTCAATGGTTCCTTTTTGTAATTTGTCCTGAACAGTTTGCCTCAAGCTCATTTAAAAGGCTACATAAAATTGCTGAGTCAGCATTTTGCCTTTTCTCTGGCAAACTTGTCACTCACTGGTAATCAGACATAGCAGTTTAGGACAGATTCCATGGGAAACACACTAAATGACTGAAAGTTAAAACAGAGCTTAATGGTAGAGAAATACTCAGAAACAGGGACAGACAGGGATCACAGAAGAGACAGAGGATTCTCATTATGTTGGCTGATTTCTTACCTACTTACCCTAAACAAAAAGGCTGACTAAAAACATCAAATGTATCACCAAGAGCGCTCTGTATAATATGGGGCTGGCTGGTAGGATTTCACAAACCTGCTCAGCCATCAGACTCCTGATAAGACTGTGCCCGAGAGGAATGGTGCTTTCTTATTAAAAGCCAGAGATCCGACTGCCATCTGGGGGGCAAAGACAGGGAATAGAGAATTACGAGTGAGAACAAGCTTGTCTAGTTACTACCCTTACCCCAGAAGCCTCTTGACCTGCTGTCAGGAGAGCACATACAACATTCTCTCCCTTCCTTTCTACTCCCTCTCCAAAGAGCCATGCCAAACAGGCTCCAGCACTTCTCATGTAAATGCCAACTTTACCACTTTACCTCCTGGAGAAGGAACAGTCCAGATGCAAATCTCCTAAAAAAAGGATGGTAATTAAGTTTTGGGGCTACTTTACAGTTCAATTCAATAGATATTTATTTAATTCCAAGAATATCTCATATTTGCAAGAAAGCTTAAAGGCACAATATTTTCTTCTTTTTGATTCTGCCTAACTAAAAGCTCTGCTGCATCCGTGTATCTACAAAGGCCATCAGTTTCAAAGGAAGAATTCTGTCGAGCCAAAAGGTTAAAATTTCGAGTGTGCAACAATTTCCAGTTCCACAGTATAAAATGTTAAAAAACTTGAAATTTTAACCTCTGGGGCTAGACAGTGTTCTTCCTTCTATTTACTTTCTCAATCAGTCACTGGAAAAACTCAGACCATTGGGAACATATATATCTTTCCGATTCTGAGAGTCTTCTGCAAAAGTCATTGCTTCATATACACTATAAAACAGAAGGTTTTCTTCTTCCTTTCTGCAATACTCTCCCCGGGCCAGGGAATCCCTCACAGAGGGATTGCACTGAGCCAGCAGAACCTGGATGCCAATGGCTTCATAATCTCTGCGAACTTCTTTCAGTGTATGGATCCCTGCTGTATCTAAAAATTGTATTGCACTACAGTCAACCACTATGGTATGGAACTCTAAGGGATCATGGGAAAGTTGCACTGAAACTTCATCCCGGATTCCACTGAGAGTTGCTGTTTCCTTTTTGATCTTTTTCTTTACAGCCTTCTTCTGAGCTGCCTTTACTAAGACTGGATTGAGAGTTTTTTTGTATAAGGAAGATTTAAAATATTCTTTGTTTACGTAGTAGAGAGGGGCTACAAAGCGGAAAATCTTGATGCCTGACTTAGCCTGAAGGTTCTTGTAGGCAGACATGGATTCAAAGATTTCAGACTTTTCCACCACACCAAGCAATGAAGTCTTTGGCTTCTGAGTGCGGAGGATGACACAAAACATAGAAAAACAAACCCCAACGAGCAGGCCTATTTCAGTACTTATCAGTGCAGAGGACAGCATAGTAACAAACCAGATAACTGTATCCATTCTGCTAATCCTCCACATCTCGGGCAGATCCTTAAATTTGCGTAGGGCTCCCCGGAGATTCACAATAGTGATCACACCAAGGACACTTTTCTGAAGGGAATAGAATAAAGGAGCTATTACCAAGAGGACCAACAAAAGAACCAGAGCTGTCACCACACCAGAAAGCTGACTTTGACAGCCTGTGGATTCTTTAACCAATGTCTTTGCAAGAGCTGCACTAGTAGCAAAGCAGTGGAAGAAGGAAGGAATGATATTGCAAAAGCCGATGGCATACATTTCCTGATTAGCTTTAACGGTGTAGCCATGTTTCTTGGCAAACATCTCAGAAAGTGATACAGTAATGGCGAACCCAATGACAGAAATAGCTATTGCATCTACAGCCACGTTAGGAATTAAGTTCCAGTCCGGTGCTTTGGGTGGCAAAAACCCAGTGGGAATATGTCCAGCAATACTGGTATTGTATTTCTCATTCAGTCTTCCAAAATGAGAGGCTAATGTGGCTGCCACAACAACAAAGAGTTCAGTAGGAATAGGTGCCTTAAGTTTGGACTTGAGGCGCTCATTGAGTTCTTTGGTTGGCAAAAGAACCAAAAGGCACAAAAGGCTGGTGATGAGATCACAGATATTGGTCTTATGGATGTTTCTGAAGATATGTATCCAAGTAGTGATGAGTGATCCCACGCCACTACTCCGAGGAAGGCTGAGTCCAAGGAGATACTTGGCCTGAGATGTAAGAACTGTGAAGGAGGCACCAGTGACAAATCCACTCAGCAAGGCATCTGAGAGGTAGACTGAAACAAAGCCCACTTGAAAGAAGCCCATCGCTACCTGGAAGGAAGGATATACAAGTGTTAAATATAAATGGAAAAGAGCTTCTAAATCCTGTATTCCCCTGGTATTTCTTTGTGTGGAGACATACCATCAGAGCACCACAGAATGTCAGAGCTAGAAAAAAAACACAATCATTTATCAATCCTCTCATTTTACAAAGAGAGGTCTCATTTTATTGACACTCAGAGGGCTAAGCAACTTGCCCTTACTGACTAGCCCAGACAAGAGCTTAGGATTCCTACCTTCTTGCACAATGTTTCTTAGACTTGAATAAGGTTCAGATCGCTTTGAAAAAGAAAAAAATTTCTCAAGGGTCCGTGAGAAATCATAAAAACACGAGTTGGAAAAATTCTAATTTAAAAAATTTTTTCTTTAAATTACATATCATTACCATAAAAGTAAAGTTTTAACTGATAAAACAAAAAACTACATTCACATCAAAATAGAATCACACTTTAAAAATTATTATAGAATTCTTTAATCTAACTTCAAACTGAGAGACTATCTTCAACCAATGCATATGTGCTTATGCCATACTGCCTCCCCTGTTAATTCTATATCCTCAAAGATATAACATTTTCTTTCTTTCTTTTTCCTCTTCCCAATAATTCCTCAGAATTCTATTGTACCCTTCCTCACTCTTGGTGAGGCATACTAACAGAAAAGCACAAATGAACTCCGAGGAGCACAACTCTTCTGCACACCAGCCCCTTCTCCCTCTCCTTCTATCCAAGCACCTAGTAGAGTGAGCTACTCCTCCCCCTCCTACATTGGTTCCACATGTCTGTAACAGAGAAGAGGCTTAATGTTGGCACTGACTCCTGAATGCCAAAAGGCAGAGGCATGATGAAAATGGCAGATTAGTGGATTCTACGGGGGAACCAAAAGAATTTCATTTCTAATCCTTCTCCTGGCTGATAGCACGAAATAGCGGTCCCCAACTTCTTCCCTTCCCGGCAGTCCAAGAAAACTACTATCTTTAGTGAGAGTCACTCATGAGAGCAGCAATTCTAGAACAAGGGGGGAAGTCATCTGTAGTTTGAAAAACTCTTGCACTCTTCCTCTCCCAACCCCCATTCTGTTGCCCTCTTCCCTGTTAGTGCTGACTCCGCCAATAACCAACCACAAATAACTTCAAGCAAATCTGATAGTTCTCGACATACAAGATTAAGAAGTTGTACTAGGTGGTCTGAGGTCCCTTTCTGGTCTGAATTTTTACAATCAAATAATTAAATTCTGGCTGACTGAAATTCACTGGTTAAGAGGCTGCCTAGGGTTGAGAAAATAGAAGCAGCCTTACCTTACCTGTGGAGTCAAACCAGGGTTTAAGTTTTGGCTCTACCTCTTCCATATCCTGAGCATTCAATAAAAGATAGCTTTAATTATTATGATTGCTAAGTTCCCTTACAGATCTGAGGTTTCATGCACAGTGATTTCTTCTGCCAGAAACAACCACTTATTCCACTGTTTCTTACCTGATAAACTCCAGCCATAAAGGTTACAGTGCTGCCAACTATAATTGCGTAGCAACTTCTGTCACATATCTTGGCTGATGTCTGGCTTACTAATGTGCTCTCATTCGAAGCCCCTCCGAAAGAAGGAGCGACACGGGCAGTGTCGTAGCCAGCTCTGTAGAGCTCCCGGTCAACCACTTCACCAATCATAAGGCACAGGACTCCAAAAATGCCCACAGAGATGTGACGGGAGGTACCCAATAGGCAATAAATGAAGCTGGCAAAAAAAGACGTGTACAGGCCATAGATAGGCTCTTGGCCAGCCAGGAGAGAATAGGCAATGGATTGGGGCACCAATAAGATGCCCACAATCAAGCCAGACATCACATCTCCTAAAATGTTTTTCTTCAGATTATATTTTGGGAGCCACTGCAAAACAGGAAGGAAGCCGAAAATGATATTTCTGGCTTTGGTTGAACTGCACTGGCAACTCTTCTCTAGTTTTTTGATGACAAATTGCTTGAAGTTAGTATCCGGTTTCTCCTGAGGCTCCAAATGGATCCTAGGATAAGGTCTGCATTGATCATTGGTCTCAAATTGCTGGAAGTCGTTACGTGATTCCTCTTCATGCTCCAGATGGATCCTAGATGGAGGACTGTATTGGTCATCTTGCTCTTTATTTTTCAAAGACATTTCTGGAGATAGATGGTTCAGCCTCCTACCCCAGAGAAAATACGAGGGTTAACTGATTAAGTAATTCTCAGTACTCACACATTTTAACAGTCCTACTTTTCATTCATGAGAGTTAAGAGGAGTTCACTTGCGGGTAGTATCTTATATTTACTTTCCTTAGTTGAGCCACATTTGTCTTGATCCAGGAAAAAAGAATCAGACCATGTTAAAGCAAGTAATTCACTGAGTACAGGACTTCCCAAAAGTGTAAACTATCAAGGATTCTTCTCCATCTCTGCCTGGCTCCCCCTGAAATTTTTTTCTCCAGAAACGGTATTGGGATAGCCTGTCTCCTCCTTTCTATATGCTACTAACAGTCTTATTTTCAGATTTTTCACTCCCACGAACACTGCAGAAGAGGATCTGGTCTCAAACCTTGACACCTACCTTACCTGCAAAAGTCCCTGAAACAAAGAAGATGGTTTTCTTGTTTTTGTTTTTGTTTTTTCAGGGGGTGGGTCCTTTTTAAGATAACCTACTAGTTGTTGAAAATAAACAGAAAGAAAATGTGACTGACAGAGTAAAGGTATGTTTTGAGAAAAAAAAAAAAAAAACTAGCACTGAATGCATTTGTGTCTTTGAACAACATGCTCCGGTTTGGTAGGAAAGAAAAGAGAGAAGCTGATAAGAGACTGTTGAAGGAAACAAACATCAACAGCATGCAGTAGGCTGATGGGGCAAGTGTCTGATCTCTGAAAGGTTTCGTTCTATTCTACTTTGTTCTAGTATAGAGTCATATCTGCCCTAAGGGCAGGATCTATATTCATGCAAAGAAAGATTCGCTTTACTCTCCTAAGTATACACTCTAAAACATAAGCTGAGTGGAGGAATAATGTTGCCCAACACTTCAACTAGGAGGAGATCCAGGTGATACTGCATCTCCGGGTCCTAAACTATAAAACTACTGCCATAAGACCTACCGCTAAGATCTACAGGAAAACAAAGAAGGTAAAAATAAGCAAAAAGAGAGGAGGGACAACAAAAAATAAGTCTTGTAATAAGAGTAAAAGAGAAGGAAAAAGAAACAGACCTTCAGAGGAACAGAGTGTAAACTGCCAAACACTTCATAAATCAGTGGCTTTGCGTTGGCTGTTTGCTTAGCTTAGAATGGCCATCCAACTCTCTATCAAGACCCCAATCATTTTTAAAACCCAGTTAAAATGTTATCTCTTCTTCAGAGCACTGACCCCAGCCCAAATGAATCTGTGTCCCATAGCACTTCATGCCTCCGTCACAGTACTAACCATACTTTTGTATTAGTTAAGGAAGAGTCTCTCCAGGTCCTGGAGGAAAGGACGTCTTGTTCATCATTGTAATCATCAACAATGTACGGTAACTCTGAGATAGCAGGCTTACAAAATATTTGAATGAAGGAAATAATAAATGAATAAACAAATTTATGACTGTGGCCAATAAGAGATAAAATATATTAGACAAAGGACTCGGGTTGTTTCCTGCCTCAGAACTGACAGAAAGATAGGCCCTTGTGAGGTTCTATAAGCCTAATGTTGCCAAGATGCCATTATCCAGGACCCATGACCCATTCAAGAACACAATATTTGTAAAAGTAACCCACATTAATTTTGTTTAGGATAAAAGGGCTATAGCTGGTCATCCCATTGAACAAGAGTAAAACAGTAGTTACATTGATGGTCTTGTTAAATAGATAAGGAAGCAAAGAACAGATTTAGATGACCACTTACCCTGGGCAAGTCAATCAGATTGGTGAATACACACAGCAGCTCTTCATTCCTCAGTGCAACTGGTCTATAACTCTCTTCTCACTTCCTACTTTCAGGCCAAGCTAGTTTGAGTGCATTCCTTATGTCCTTCTATTTTGGAATAGTTCTTAGTGAGTTCTGGGCCAAAACGCTTTTCCAAACCTAAAAGAGGCATAAGAAAAAACTAACAAAATTCAAATCTCGCCCTAAATGGCAGCTAGCTGGAAAGGAAAAAGATAAAAATTAATACTAGAAAGTGCAACAGGATGATGGAAACTGTAAGAAAGAACTGAGATGTAATACTAAAAGTGAAAAACGTGGTAACAGAGATAAAGAATGCCTCTGACAGGACCATCAAACCTGACAGAGCCAAAGAGAGAATCAATGAAATTGAAGATAAGTCGATAGACATTACCCAAACTAAAAAAGAAAAAGAGAATTAAAAAAAAAAATGAAAAATAATAATTTAAGAGAAAATCCAAGAGCTGTGGGATATATTAAACAAACTAACTTATGCATAATTAGAATCCCAAAAAGTGAAGACAGAGAATGGGTGGAAGGAATATTTGAAGACATAATAGCCAAGAATTTTCCAAAATTAATGACAGATACCAAACTATAGATCCAAGAATCTCTGAGAATACCAAGAAGGACAGATACAAAACCAAACCAAACAACAAAGCACCACACACCTACACATATCCTATTCAAACTGCTGAAAACAAAAGACAAAGATAAAATTCTAAAGACAGCGAAAGGAAAAAAAAGAAAAAACACACTACATACACAGGAACAAAGATATGAATTACAGCAGACTTCTTATTGGAAACCATACAAGCCAGAAGATGGAGTGATACCTTTATCACAGAAATATAACTGTCAACCCAGAATTCCATCCCCAGGGAAAATATTTTTTGAAGGATGAAGAAGAAATAAAAACTTTCTCAGACCAACACTAAGAGAATTTATTGCCAGCAGACCAGCACTACTACACACACATACACACACACACACCCCAGACAAAAACTCAGGTCTACACAGTACACAACAAATAAAGTCTAAGAAATGGAACAAATGAAAACAATATTTATTTTTAACTAAAAAAATCTTTAATTGCTCTAAAAGAAATAACTGTCTAACGCAAAAATAGAAATGCATTTTTACAGCACATGCAAAATAAAATGCACAAAACAAGAGCACAAAGAATGGTAGGGGGAATTAAGAATTGTAAGGTCTTATACTATATATGAAATAATATAATACTATTTGAAGTTAGGCTCTGATTAAAGATGTACATTGTAAACTCAAGGGTAACCAATAAATTTTTTTAAGATATAAATAATAAGCTAATTGTGGAGACAAAATAGAATCATAAAAAATTCTCAATTAACCCAAAAGAAGAATGAGACCCAAAACAGATAGAACACATTGAAAACAGCTAGCAAGATGGTAGAATTTAATCCAAACATATTAAAAAGAAACCACATTAAATGTGACTAGTCGGGGCTTCCCTGGTGGTGCAGTGGTTGGGAATCCGCCTGCCAATGCAGGGGACACGGGTTCGATCCCTGGTCCGGGAAGATTCCCACATGCCACGGAGCAACTAAGCCCGTGCTCCGCAACTACCGAGCCTGCGCTCTAGAGCCCGCGAGCCACAACTACTGAAGCCCGCGTGCTGCAACTACTGAAACCTGCGTGCCTAGAGCCCGTGCTCCGCAACAAGAGAAGCCACCGCAATGAGAAGCCCGTGCACTGCAACGAAGAGTAGTCCCCGCTCACCGCAACTAGAGAAAGCCCGCGCACAGCAACAAAAACCCAACGCAGCCAAAAATAAAATAAATAAAATAAATATTTTAAAAATGTGAATAGTCTAAACATGCCAATTAAACAGACTGCCAGATAAGATTTAAAAAATAAGACCCAACTATATGCTGTCTATAAGAAACCCACATTAAATATAAAGATATAGATAGATCATAATAAAGTGAAATGTCTTGACCAATTTAGTAATTCATTTAGCTTGTGTAAGTGACTGAGCCAGATAATAAAATCCAGATTTTAAGACTCCAAGAATAGCTATTTTTTTGAGCATGTTACTATTCCTATCACCTACCTAATTAGCTTTCTCTAACTTGAGGTACTTCTAAGCACTTTGAAATTCAGTTATCCTACACATCCCAGTTTCACCTACCTGCTACCCAAAATGACCTGGCACTGACATCTACAAACTTGTGCCCAACTCTACTTTCTCTATACTCATGGCCATAGTCCTTTTCCATCTCCAACTCTCAAAAAATTAGGTATTCACTCACAAACAGTCCTAGAAGTGGAAATGATTTAGCCATCAATCTGAATCCAAAAACCATCTATAGTCTTTTACTGATCCTAGTCACCCCCTAAAATTCTCCTCAAAACTACTTTTTTCAAGCCTATTTTAAAACCCCAAACAATATAAAACTATGTTAAAAATTATCTTAAACTAAATTGTAGGTATGACCTCCACACAAATTAAGCTCCTTGAGAGCAAGCTCCATTCTGTTTCATCTTTGTATCCCCTGAAGTGTCCAAGTACATGCTTTCGAAAATAGGAACGAAAATATTTGCTAAACAAATAACTGAAATACAGAAAAAACAGGATGCAAAGCAATATTTATTTTCAGGTGGAAATATCTACTCTGGAACAAATTTTTCAAGTATCCCTTTTTGCACAAAAATCCTCTCATTCCCCCAAGCCTGTTACTGCTTTCAATTACAGTACTCACCAATTGCTTCATGAAAAATGAAGTCACAGTGTTTATCCTTGAAATACAGTCTATAGCCAGACTCCCATTTTCAGAAAGTTGGAATACATACTACATATTCCATGAAATTCAGTAAAATAGGATTCTCCTGTATCATCTAGGGTAGTTTCTCCCTTTATCAACATTGATAATTGAGAGTGAAGAAGAGAAAGGTTCAAGAAGAAAACACTTGAACCTTCCACATTACGTTGCAGGAACTGGAGGAAAAAAAATCAACGAAACATTTGAAAAATACATTTACATATTCATATATTAAAGTATAATGGCAGTTCAGGCAACACAAAAAGGAAAAACATTTCTGTACTTTCTTCTTTAATTAGGCACATGCAGTGTGACTACTTAGAAAGCTGTCTTATCCTGGTGACTAAACAGCAGCACTGGCACTGCTTCCCGTGTGAATTACTGAGAGTCTAAGAGAATTGAACTAAAAGAGAGGGATATCCCTTCTATGTAAGCCTGACAGCGGTCAGCCAACTTCCTTTGGAAATTTTGCAGATATAAGAGAAACAATGTCTACTTTTGGTAAGTAATTACAGCATATAATTTTAACCAATAGGGCATATGAAACAGTTTTGCAATTTGTGAAACTGAAATGCCTTTTTGGAAGGCAACAGTGTTCAGAGACTGGTAAAGTCTGCCTCTGAAACATAACGATTCCATATTCATGCTCTGCTCTGTGTACGTATGCCACAACTCACTGCTAAATAAAACTGACGCTGCCAACTACTAGGATCAGAGCATCTAAGCAGGGAAGAAATCTGCAAGAGACAGAGCAATTTAGAAAGGCTTCCAGGGAACAACATATCTCACCTGGGATCTGAAGTCTGGGTCGGAGATGAAAGAATGAGGGAAGGACTTGGAAAACGGATGAGGGAAAAGAAAACACAAATAGCAATAGTTCTGGGGTTGGAGGGAAAGAATGAGAAATAGTATGATACGTTTAGAGCACCAGATGCATATGGGAGATCAATGAGAGAGAAAGTGGCAAAGGTACCTAGGGGAGATTCTGGAAGGCTTTTATGCCAGGTTAAGAAAGGCAGACTTTCACCTGCAGACAGTGCGTAGGCGCTGAAGGTTTTCGAGAAAATCACTTACTGTGTCACTCATTTGACAATAATGATCTTATTACATCTTCTGGTCTGTTATGTTATTCAATTCTTTTTCAAGCAAGCAAGTAATATTTTCCTTTTTTGCCCTTTATGAATAAAAATTAGTTTAAGATTTAAAAAATTTTTTTTAGTTTTATTTATTTATTTTTGGCTGCATTGGGTCTTCGTTGCTGCGTGCGGGCTTTCTCTAGTTGCGGCGAGCAGGGGCTACACTTCATTGAGGTGCGCGGGTTTCTCTCATTGCAGTGACTTCTCTTGCTGTGGAGCACAGGCTCTAGGTGCGCAGGCTTCAGTAGTTGTGGCTCGTGGGCTCTAAAGTGCAAGCTCAGTAGTTGTGGTGCACGGGCTTAGTTGCTCTGCGGCATGTGGGATCTTCCCGGAACAGGGATCAAACCTGTATCCCCTGCATTGGCAGGTGGATTCTTAACCACTGCGCCACCAGGGAAGTCCCTAAGATTATTTTAGGGAAAAAAAAAACTAAACCATAAGCAGGTAAAGCCAAGACAGAGTCTCCATTTACACTGTCCCATCTGATCCTCCAACTCACTGTTGTCAGACAAGTTCAGGGAAGATAACAGCATTGTAAGGCCCAGGAAGCTAAGGATGAGCAAAGGCTTCTGTATCTATCTCCATCCCACTTACAGGTGCTTGCAACCAGGACAGCTGGAGCCCAGGCCACTGTTCCTTTGCCCTAGACTAGGAACTTAATACTGTGAGAGGACTGCCCCCCGCCAGAAATGAAAATTCAGACCCATCTTTGTTCTGTGAAGTGCCAACAAGCCTTCCAAGGATGGACTGGTTAACTTTCTATGTGAGCTCCTAGAGACTGGGTACTGGCCTGCTTATTACTGTAAGCTAACCACTGTGCTAGACACAATGCATCAGAACCTAGACTACAAATCTAGGAGTCAATATTTCTTTTCCTTATCCCCACCCGACTCCCACATACAGTCCATCAGTAAGTCCTGTCTTCTCTACCTTGAGTAATATATCCATCCTCTCCCCACTGCCCAGAGTATCTGGAATCCAATCACTTCTCACTACCCTCCACCATCAGATCTCACATGGGCTACTCCAATAGCTTATAATATCTGAACCCTGCCCACCTCTCCACCCTCATTTCCTACTGGCCTTCTTGCTGTTCCTGAAACATGGCAAGTTGATTCCCTTCTCAGGGTCTTTGCACTTGCTCAAGTTCCTCTGCCTGGAACAATCACACCCTCAGATCTCTGCAGGCCTTTTCTCATCCTTCATGCCTCAGCTTATATATCCTCTCCATACAATGGCCTTCCTTGACCATCCCAAATAAAATAATACTGCCACTCCATCATTCCCTAAACCCTCATCTAGCTTTATTTTCTTCACAGCACTTTCATAGAGACTTTTGAAAATTATATTATGTATTTAAACTTTTTAAAAATTACTATTTATAGTCTTTCTCATATCTACTGTATCCCCAGTACCAAGAACAATGCTTAGCACATAGTAGGAGATCAGTAAGTTCTTAAGAAAATGAATAAGAAACCCAGTTTCTACCCACAATCAGTGGGTTAAGACAGATTTATAAACAGTTAAACTATAACATTCTAAGTGCCATAACAGAAGCTTGGCATACTCTGAGAGAGCAGAGAATAGGCTGTAGGCCAATGTGTGGAAGTTGCAAAGTAAGAAAAGAAAGGAAACTCAGGCAAGTGAAGGGTCCCAGGAAAACCCAAGACCCAGGAAGAAGTCACCTAGATTGCCAGATTCCTGGGGTGAAATTGCATGAGGTAAGACTGGAGTGAGGGACTTCCCTGGTGGCGCAGTAGTTAAGAATCCACCTGCCAATGCAGGGGACACGGATTCAATCCCTGGTCTGGGAAGATCCCACTTGCTGTGGAGCAACTAAGCCTGTGCGCCACAACTACTGAGCCTGCACCCTAGAGCCCGTGTGCTGCAACTACTCAGCCCACATGCGGCAACTACTGAGCCCGCATGCTGCAACTACTGAAGCTCGCGTGCCTAGAGACTGTGCTCCGCAGCAAGAGAAGCCACCGCAATGAGAAGCCCACTCACCGCAACAAAGAGTAGCCCCCGCTCACCACAACTAAAGAGACCCTGCATGCAGCAATGAAGACCCAACGCAGCCAAAAATAAAAAAAAAAAAAAAAAAAAA
>NW_006772405.1:1806884-1811785 GCF_000442215.2 Lipotes vexillifer | reverse complement strand
GACAAAAAAAAAAAAAAAAAAAAAAAAAAAAAGACCGAGTGAAAGATCAGTTTCTTATGTAATCCCCTGTCAGCCTGGACTTCATCCTGTAAACGATGGCTGACAAAGGCATAAATTCCAAGACAGGGCAGGAATGGAGGTTTGACATTTCAGTGGTGCAATTAGACACAAGATGGTGCTTAAAGGAGATGGACACATCTGACATGAATTGTTAGGTGGACCACACAAAAGGACAGTGCATGAGAATATGGAGGAGGAAATGGAAAGATAAGAGGCGACAAAAAGTTTGACTTATATTTCATAGGTTTGAGATTTCTATTAGATATCCAAATGAGAATGTCCAGTAGGCAATTAGAAATGGGGGTGTCAAGCATAGGAGAGAAGCCAAAATTGAAAAAATAAATGGGGAGGGGAAGAGTATATAGGTCATCAGCACATAAACAGTATCTCATTTTTCTCTGAATTCCCATTGTTTAGATGCTCAATAAATGTCAGATGAATGTATGCTTTATCTTCCCAACTAGATTAAAAATTATTCAAGGAGATATTTTATGCTTCTTGTGAACTCTCACAACACCCTGCATAGAACTGGGCACCCAGGAGGCACTTAATAAGTCTTCTGTTGATGCATAGAGTGGTTTCTATTTTTAAAAGTTATTTTAACAAAAAAAAATTATTTTTTTCAAAAAGAATTAACTGACTTTTGAAAGATAATTAATACATTGCGCTGGGAATGTAAAATGGTACAAACACTGTAGAAAACAGTTCAGTAGTTCCTCAAACAGTTAAACGGAATTACTATATGACCCAGCAATTACACTCTTAGGTATACCCTCAAAAGAACTGAAAACAGGGATCAAACAAATACTTGTACACAAACGTTCATAACAGTATTACTCACAATAGTCAAAAGGTGGAAACAACCCAAGTATCCATCAACAGATGAATGGAAAAAAAAATTATGGTCTAAGCCACACAATGAAATATTATTTAGCCATTTGAAAGAAATGAAGTTCAGGGATTTCCCTGGTGGTCCAGTAATTAAGACTCCATGCTCCCAATGCAGGGGGCCCGGGTTCAATCCCTGGTCAAGGAACTAGATCCCACATGCCGCAACTAAAAAAGATCCCGCATGCCACAACTAAAGACCCAACGCAGCCAAATAAATAAATAAATATTTAAAAATAAATAAATAAAAGAAATGAAGTTCTGATACTCTTCATCTACAACACTGATGAGTGAAAGAAGCCAGACACAAAAGGACAAATATTATATAATTCCACTTATATTAAATATCTAGAATAGGCAAATTTATAGAGACAGAAAATAGATTAGAGGTTACCAGGGGCCGGGAGGAATGGAGGGTTATTGCTTAATTGTTATAGAGTTGCTGTTTCAAGTTTTGGGAATAGATAGTAGTGATGGTTACAAAACATTGAGAATGTACTTAATGCTACTGAACTGTACCTTTAAAAATGGTTAAAATGGCCAATGTTATGTTATATATATATTTTAACATACAGAAAGCCAGGAAAGAAAGCATAGTATTGCAAGGTTCTTACACTATACATGAAATGGTATAATATCACTTGAAGGCAAA
This sequence comes from Lipotes vexillifer, assembly GCF_000442215.2. Taxonomy (NCBI): domain Eukaryota; kingdom Metazoa; phylum Chordata; class Mammalia; order Artiodactyla; family Lipotidae; genus Lipotes; species Lipotes vexillifer. The sequence goes on along the minus strand of NW_006772405.1, from coordinate 1,810,185 downwards.
CTGTGATAGTTAAAGATGCATACTATATTGGGACTTCCCTGGTGGTGCAGTGGTTAAGAATCTGCCTGCCAATGCAGGGAACACGGGTTCGAGCCCTGGTCGGGGAAGATCCCACATGCCACGGAGCAACTAAGCCCATGCGCTACAACTACGGAGCCTGTGAGCTACAACTACTGAGACTGCATGCCACAACTACTGAAGCCCACGTGCCTAGAGCCTGTGTTCCACAACAAGAGAAGCCACCACAATGAGAAGCCCGCACACCACAACGAAGAGTAGCCTCTGCTCACTGCAACTAGAGAAAGCCTGCACACAGCAACGAATACCCAACGCAGCCACAAATAAATAAATATTTAAAAAGATGCATACTATAAATTCTAATGCAATCCCATTAATAACGAAGAGTTATGGCTAATAAACAATGGAGATAAAATGGAATTACAGAAAATACTAAATAATCCAAAAGAAGACAGAGAAGGGGATATAAACAGCTACTGTATAAAATAACCTCGATCTAAGGTCTGCGGAAAACTTGAGAAGTTTTTTTTTTTTTTGGCTGCACTGGGTCTCTGTTGCTGCGCGCAGGCTTTCTCTAGTTGCAGCGAGAAGGGGCTGCTCTCCGTTGCGGTGCGCAGGCTTCTCATTGCGGTGGTTTCTCCTGCTGCGGAGCACAGGCTCTAGGCGCGCGGGCTTCAGTAGTTGTGGCAGGCAGGCTCAGTAGATGTGGTGCACGGGCTTAACTGCTCTGCAGCATGTGGGATCTTCCCGGACCAGGGCTCGAACCTGTGTCCCCTGCATTGGCAGGCGGATTCTTAATCACTGCACCACCAGGGAAGTCCCGAGAAGTCTTAGCATTAACCTAATATTAATGTGAACAAGTCATCTACCAAAAAAAAAAATCTCTTCTCCTAAGTGGAAAATTCCAGTTAAACTAGGCTGGAATAGGTGTGGACTATATAGTTCAGAAATAATTTTCCAGTACTCACACAGCTCATAAGCAGTAGAACCATGATGAGAATCAAGACCTGTCTGATTCAAACCTACTCTCTGTCTCTGGACTGCTTATTTTGAAACTTTTCAAATATTCAGAAAATTTGAAAGAATGATACATGGAACACTTATTCACAGTTCACGCATTTAACAATATACCGATTGTTAATGTTTTGCTCCATCTGCACAACTTCTGCACTCTTCATACACTCAGGTTGGTTTGTTTGGGGGTTTTTTTCCCTCAAATATTTGAAAGTTGCAGACATACTTCAGCCTTAAACACTGAATTGAACCAATGTTTTTAACCACCACCCCATGATGCCTCTTCTTCAAAAGAAGCATTCTGTAACAACACGGCATCAAACCATTTGGATACACTCTTCAAAAATCTGCAATGGCTCTCCACCTCCTACTGAAATATAGTCAAATAACTTTAGTATAGTCTTCTCTCTGTGAATGAGGCTGCAACTGCCTTTCTCTTGCTTCTTTTCATGCACCAGTGTTCCGATCACCAGTCCATGAAAATACTAATAAGCAGCCTTTGCCCTTCGGGGCCCTTGCTCATGTCGTTCCTTCAGTCGGGGATGTCTTTCCCTTCTATCTCCATCTATCTTGGTGTTTTTTCTAATCTTTTAAGTCCCACCTCAAATGACATAGGAGAAGGGGGCTGAAACTTCTTAGGCTATGCTTCCCCAACCCATGACATATAGCTATTTAGCACTCAAGTTTACATGTGTCTCAAACGAGAGTACCACCTTAGGGCAGACACCAAGTCATCCTCGTGTCTACATAACCCAGAACCTAACACAATGCCTCCTACTTGCTATGTATGGTTATAGATCTATGTTTATTGAAATGAACAAACAGGTGAAGTTTCAAGTTAATATAATGAAGCCAAAAAAATATCCCTTGTCTTCCAGTTATCACAAATTATTAACAATGCCCATTTACTTCTGTGATGCAAAAAGAAGAACTACCACAAGGCTTATATCAGTAGTAAAAGCACTATGATATATTTTTTCTTGTATAAAGCCCAATATAAGACAAAATAATAAAATACCCAAGAGGAAAATAGCTTAATGTAAAACCATGGTAAAATAATTAAATAGTTCCTTGATAGTAATTCACTGCTTTCAAAAAGATTTCATCTAGGGCTTCCCTGGTGGCGCAGTGGTTGAGAATCTGCCTGCCAATGCAGACGACACAGGTTCGAGCCCTGGTCTGGGAAAATCCCACATGCCATGGAGCAACTGGGCCCGTGAGCCACAATTACTGAGCCTGCGCGTCTGGAGCCTGTGCTCCGCAACAACAGAGGCCGCGATAGTGAGAGGCCTGCGCACCGCGATGAAGAGTGACCCCCACTTGCCACAACTAGAGAAAGCCCATGCACAGAAATGAAGACCCAACACAGCCATAAATAAATAAATAAATACATTGTGTATTATAAAAAAAAAAAAAACAACTGGGCTATACTAAGTCCTTTATAAGGCTTAAAAAAAAAAAAAAAAAAAAAAAAAGATTTCATCTAAATAAAAAAACCAAAAGAAGAAAGAAAAAAAAAAATTTTAATAAATTTTTTAAAAAGATTTCATCTACATCTCCCACTTGCCTCCTCAGTAAATCTGAGAATCAGAGTATGAATTCCTATTCTCCAGTATGGAAAACATCAAAGTTTAGTCACTTGCTCAACTGGTAGGACCAGATTCTCAGTCCTCATCTTCCAATTTCCAAGCTTAGATCTCTTCTAAAATACCACATGACCCCCAAATTTATTTCCTTGCTAAGAGCTCTTAGGAGCTAGTTCAAAGCAATAATTTTATGGCCAAGTGCTCACCTCATTTCTGAGCCTATTATTAATTTTAATATTTAATACAGTTCATAGTTGTATCCCCAGTACCTTGAAACATGTACAGCACCTAATAAGTGCTTAACAAATATTTGTTTAGTGAACGGACGAATAACAGCTTAAGAGCTATGTGGTAAAGGGCTTCCCTGGCGGCGCAGTGGTTAAGAATCTGCCTGCCAATGCAGGGGACACAGGTTCGATCCCTGGTCCGGGAAGATCCCACATGCTGTGGAGAAACTAAGACCGTGTGCCACAACTACTGAGCCTGTTCTCTAGAGCCTGCAAGCCACAACTACTGAGCCCGCATGCCACAACTACTGAAGCCCGCGTGCCTAGACTCCATGCTCCACAACAAGAGAAGCCACTGCAATGAGAAGTCCAGCACCACAGCAAAGAGTAGCCCCCACTCATTGCAACTAGAGAAAAGCCCGCACACAGCAACGAAGACCCAACGCAGCCAAAAAA
>NW_006772405.1:1765375-1806719 GCF_000442215.2 Lipotes vexillifer | reverse complement strand
CCAAAAAAAAAAAAAAAAAAAGAATAAATAAATTTTTAAAATATATATTAAAAAAAATCTTAAAAAAAAAAAGAGCTATGTGGTGAAGAAATATCAGTTACTCCTCCCCCTCCACCCCCATACACCATAACCAAGTTTGTCAAGAAATTAGTCTGGGGCTTCCCTGCTGGCGCAGTGGTTAAGAATCTGCCTGCCAATGCAAGGCACACGGGTTCAATCCCTGGCCTGGGAAGATCCCACATTCTGCAGAGCAACTAAGCCCGTGCGCCACAACTACTGAGCCTGTGCTCTAGAGCCCGCAAGCCACAACTACTGAGCCCACGTGCCACAACTACTGAAGCCTGCACACCTAGAGCCCATGCTCCGCAACAAGAGAAGACACCGCAATGAGGAGCCTGCGCACCACAACGAAGAGTAAGCCCCCGCTCACCTCAACTAGAGAAAGCCTGCGCACAGCACCAAAGACCCAACACAGCCAAAAATAAATAAATAAATAAATTTATAAAAACAAACAAACAAACCAAAAAAAAACATACTAAAAAAAAAAAGAAAGAAATTATTCTGGCAATCATCTACCTGGGGGGTTATACTCATTAAAAGTAATATCAATGCATAAAATGACCCCTAGTGAATCTAATCTAGTCGCCCAATCCCTGAATAGGTCATCTCTAGATCTTCCTCCAAGAGGCAGCAAATTATAGTACAATACAATGATATCAAACACGAAGATCTGTTAAAATGCAGATTCTCAGACAAATCCAGGGATGAGATCCAAGACTGCTCCCTGGGTGATTCTGAGTCAATGGGCTGAGGGCCTATTTGGAGAATCACTAGGTATGTTCTGGAGTCAGACAGATCCAGATCCCAGCTAAACTGTTCAACAGCTGTATGGCACTGAATGAAAAACTTCATTTTATTCAGCATTAATTTCTCACCTGTAAAATGGGGATAACATTACTCAACTTGCAGTGTTGTTTTAAAACTAACCCAAGCAAAGTACTTAGCACAGCGCCTGGCACATAGCGTTTGCTCAGTAAATGACAGCTACTAGTCTCCGTCCCTTGAGATTACTGAAGAAAAAAAAGGGGGGCTTATTTCTTGCCAACAGCTTTGGCCCGCCATTTCTTCCTCTTTTTTTTTTTTTTTTTTTTTTTTTTTGCGGTACGCGGGCCTCTCACTGTTGTGGCCTCTCCCGTTGCGGAGCACAGGCTCCGGACGCGCGGCTCACTGAACATGGTTCACGCGGCCCAGCCGCTCCGTTCCGTGGCTTGTGGGATCATCCCGGACCGGGGCACGAACCCGCGTCCCCTGCATCGGCAGGCGGACTCTCAACCACTGCACCACCAGGGAAGTCCCCTCCATTTCTTCTTGACTCAACTTTCAAAGACAAAGAACTTCTGCTTAACCCAATACTGGATATCACAATTAGTTCCAGATTTCACATAAAAAGCCTTAGGGACAAGGAGGAAAAAGGTACTAGAATGAGTGCCAGAAAGGAGTTTAAGTCCTGAATGCGTCTAACTCACCGTGGTCCCCAATCTGTGCAAGGAAGGGCCCAGCCTAATAGTCTATGAGTTTGGTAAAGTTGGGTACAAGTCCTAGTTCTGCAAATGACTTGCTGTGTAATTTTCGGCAACGCTCTGTCCCTCTGTGTCCTTTCAGTGTCTCCATCTATCCAGTGAAAGAATTTCAACTTAAGTCTATGAGTCTTGAAAAACTAAAGGTCCTGAGTTGTACTTAACCAGGTGTGTGGTTTTAAAAACCAAGATAATCAAGTCTTCTCTCCTGCCCAAGCCTCAGTTCCCCCATCAGTCTAAGGTGGTGGTGGCGGCTCTTATCTCCTTGGTCCTGCTCCCAGATATCTGGGTTCGAGAAGGCGCTAAGAGGACTCTGGCGGAAGAGCCGCACCGTTACCAGCGGGGTGCGGGGCACCCGGCGCGAAGTGTGGGGTGGAGGGTGGGCAGCCCTCTGCCGTCGGAGCTGGGTCGGGATCACCCGGGTTGGGGGAGTGGGGCTTTGACGCTGGCCCTGCCTCCTCCCCTGCAGACAGAGGAAATAATTCCTACGCACACCCACCTCGCACGGCCCAACTACTACCGCCCGCGGCTACCGTTGGTGCGCGCTTCCTCCCACCACACCCAGGTCAGAGGCGAGGACGACCCCAAGAGGGGCCCGCTGACCACGGGAAGACCGGCACCGCTGTCTCCCCCGCGTCTCGAGTCCCTCCCCTCTCCTCACCTCTGGAGTCTGGGCCGCCCCGAGCGACCTGGATCCAAGGCGCGTCCTCTGCCGCGGCGGGACTGAGGGGATAGGGTGGCGCGGCAGAGGCAGCCCACTCCCGGGCCGGCCTCCCTTTAACCCGCCAGCCCCCTTGCCCGCCCATGGCCCGGCCCCTGGAGGAGGCGGGGCCCAGGGGAGCTGCGAGAAGGAACCAGCGGGGAGGTGCAGAAGGCGACTCTAACCGCGAAAGTTCAGCATGCACAGTCACGTGGCACCGCGGAAGAACGACGCGGCTGTCAGCCAATGATGCGGCCAGGACAGGCAAGGGTGCTGCCCCCTGGCCGCTTTCCTCCTTACGATTGGCTGCCCTGTACAGAAGGAGCCACGCGTCCCTTACGGAGATTCCTCCTGACCTTTGCACGGCGATGAATCATATTCGAAGTGGGCAGATTGCTGGTTCTCTGCCTTAACCCCGAGGGTATTGCGAGGAATCAGTATCAAGGGAAACGCGGAGATGATCTAACATCTAACGAGAGCTGTAAACTGCGAGGGGTATCATCTTCATCTTCGATTCCTTAGGACCCGCGTTCCCACCCACCCTCCTTTATTGATAGAGAAATGGAGGCCCTGAATGGGAAAAGGTCTGCTAGAAAGTTAGAGGGGCTCTTGCCCCAGTGTAACTTACTTTCCACCAGAGTTCCCAATAGCCAGAGGCTCTTTTTAAGATGTAAAAGAAAATATAAAAATAAATATGAAATGTAATTCCAATCCTCGTTTAAAATCCTCAGTGGCTTTCCTTGACATTTACAGATAATATCAAATTTCTCCCTATGCCCCCGAAGCCCTGAGTGCTCTGGGCCCCGGCCCATTACGCCTCACGCTCCTCACGTGGCATCTCTCCCTCCCTCAGCCCTCTCCCACCCATCCTGGCCTCCTTTGCTTGCCAAGCTTGTTCTCTTTCCGGACCTGAACACTTGTTCCAGTACCTGGTTTCTACTTGTCTCTCGGGTCTCAGGCTAAACCCCCAACCGCCCTTTCCTCAGCGACTTCCTGCTAGTCACTTCCTAGCAGGTAGTCTTGACTTAATTATCTGCCACGAACTGGGCACTATCCGATATACAGTATATGTTAATTTGTTCACTTTTCCTCTTGTACTGCCTGCGGAGGCCCACAGATGACGAGAGGATAGGTGGGAGTGGAAGAGAACCGATGAAGGAAGCAACATGGTTAACTTCCTTTTCTTCCCTTTCCCAGGAACTTCTTGACAGTCGTTTAAGGAACTCCCTTTCTTAACCTGAGATGAGCCTCAGATTCTGTCACTCACCAGATTCAAAACTTCCAAAGTCACAAGCCATATCAGAATCAGAACACCTGGGTTCTAATCCTGGTGCTGTCCCTTACCAATGGGGACAAATCACTTAATTGATGTTCTCACCTTTCCAAGGGTAATTAATGGCCCCACACTCAGAGTCCTGGAGGGGATCAAGTAAAACAATGGGTGTTAAAGTGCTTTGTCAACTCCCTATAAGCTGCAAAACAAGCAGAATGACAACAGCTGACAGTTTCTGGATATTTATTTCTGGATGCACAAAACTTCACATTTATTATATTAAGCCTCACAGAAGCTTTTGAGGAGGTGCTATATTGTGAATCTCCCTTTATAGGCGAGGAAATGAGACTCAGAGATGTTAGGTGACTTGTCCAAGTTAATAAATGACAGTAGCATGATTTTAACCCAGGTACATCTGCCTGCAAAGCCCACTGTTAACCTCTACACTCCCTGTGTTAGTCAAATGTAAGAATCTATCCCCATCCTTGCATGTAACAGACACCACTAAAGACTGGCTTAATTTAATAATGGCTATCATTTTCTCTCTCTTATTCCATACATTCTAACCTACTTTACAGATGAGGAAACTGCATCTTGGAATATTGTTACTTAACAAGGCCACTCAGCTGACAAGTAGTGGATTTTGAGGTGGGACAGAGACGGGTTTTCTTACTCGTAGGTGTCAGTCATTGGTGCCTCTCTCCCTCCCAATTCAGCATCTCAGGCTGCTCTTTAATGTTGTGGTCCCCCCACCTTCCCACATACATATCCCCAGGGACCTCATAGAGCTAGATTTTGGTCTGCCACTCCTACCTTACCTTCATCATGCTCCAGTTCTCTCCAGCAGGAACCTAAGGTGTGAAACAGATAGCCAAATCCCTGCTAATGGAGAGCTGGCTAAATAATAATCTGCTTTTCCTCAATAACAGTACGTCAGCAGCCAGCCAGCCAGAACCCAGATCTCTTCACCCCTCCCAACTAAGCCTGGGCATTTTTCCTCCTGTTGGTCTCAGGGTTCACAGAGGTGCCTGGCAGCTGGAGGGTTACATATTGTAGCCATTACTCTGTCCCAAACTGCTTTCCAAAGACTAACTAATGACGTGTTAACTAGGGATGTTATGGGCCAGCAAAGAAGTCATCTCAGCTTAGAGACCACTTCAGGATTCACTTCCTCAGCCCTTCCTGACTATCCACTCTTCCTAGGAAGGACAGGTCACCTCCTCTGAGACCCCATTATTGAGTGGACTGTTCCGATTTGCTATTTGGGATTCATTTCCGCTGCTATAGCTATTTTTTAATTTAGCTTGATTTTTGGGACTTCCCTGGCGGTCCAGTGGTTAAGACTCCATGCTACCAAAGAAGTGGGCGTGGGTTCGATCCCTGGTCAGGGAACTAAGATCCCATACCCACATGCCATGTAGTGTGGCCGAAAAAAAAAAAAAACTTGATTTTTCTTAGAAGTAGGTAACATGTGCAAGTAAACAAATTCAAAATATCAAAGAGTTTACAATTAAAAGTAAATCTCTCTCCCATACTATCCATTCTTACCCGAACATCCCTTTCTGGAGGCAAACACAGCACCAGTTTCCTGTGTTGCCTTCCGGGTTAGTCTGTACGAGCAGTTCTCAACTCTGGCTGCACAACAGAATCTCTTGGGGAAGTTTTAAAAGATAAATATATTTTGGTCTCATCCCCAGATATTATGACTGAATTGGTATAGAGTGGGCTCAGGCATTGATGTTTTTTAAAAGCCCTCCAGAAGATTCTAATGTAACCTAGGGCTGACAATCCAGTGATCTATGCATGTACAAGACTCCCCCCAATCAATCAATCTTTCTCTCTCTCTCTCTCATATATATGCTTTTTTAAAAAAATAAAATGGGCATTCAATATATCCTATTCTATACTCTTAAAAATTAATAATATTAAACCTTAAAAATTGTTCCATCTGAGTGCATAAAGAGCTTCTTTATGGCTATCTACTGCTAAGTAACAAATCACTCCAAAACTTAGTGGCTTAAAACAACAATAATCATTTTGTTATTTCTCATGTTAAAATAATCATTTTGTTATTAGAAATTTGGTAAGAGCTTTAATGGGTGGTTCTGGCTTGGGTCTCTCATAGAGCTATAGTCAGATAGTGGCTAGAGTGGGGACAGGGGATGGGGCTGAAGCAGTTGAAGGCCGTCTGGACATCTCTCTTCATGTAGTCTCAGGGCCTCTCCCTTTGTCTCTCTCTGTGGGCTAGTTTGGCCTTCCTCACCCATGGCAGTTTCAGGGCAGTCTGTACTTAAAAGACCTCCTAAGGTTTCAAGAGTTCCAGCAAGCTATAGCCTTTTAGGATCTAGCCTCAAAAGTCACATACTTTCAAGTCTCAATGGGAGACGTGTCAAAGTCACATTGTAAGAAGGACTCGTGGGGTGGGATATATCGCTGTGGCTATCTTTGGCCATAGCAGCTGCATGGTATCCCACTCTTTGGGGGAACCATCATTTATTTAAGCATTGACGGACATTTATGTTGTTTCCATTCTTTTTAATATTACAAATAGTGCTTTGGGACTTCCCTGGTGGCACAGTGGTTAAGAATCCACCTGCCAATGCAGGGGACACCAGTTCGAGCCCCGGTCCAGGAAGATCCCACATGCCACGGAGCAACTAAGCCCGTGCACCACAACTACTGAGCCTGCGCTCTAGAGCCCACGAGCCACAACTACTGAGCTCATGTGCCACAGCTACTGAAGCCCACATGCCTAGAGCCCGTGCTCCACAAGAGAAGCCACCGCAATAAGAAGCCCGTGCACCGCAACAGAGTAGCCCCCGCTCACCGCAACTATAGAAAGCCCGTGCGCAGCAACAAAGACCCAACACAGCCAAAACTAAAAATTAATTAATTAATTTAAAAAAAAAACAAATAGTGCTTTGAACAATTGTAGGTATTTTTTCTCTGCCCCCTCTCCCCCAATTCCTAAAGGGGGCTTGGCCTTTCATTTTTATTTATTTTTTTAAATCTATTTATTTATTTATTTTTGGCTGCGTTGGGTCTTCGTTGCTGCTCAAGGGCTTTCTCTAGTTGCGGCGAGTGGGGTCTACTCTTTGTTGCGGTGCACAGGCTTCTCATTGCGGTGGCTTCTCTTGCTGTGGAGCACGGGCTCTAGGGGCGCAGGCTTCAGTAGTTGTGGCTTGTGGGCTCTAGAGCGCAGGCTCAGTAGTTGTGGCAAATGGGCTTAGTTGCTCCGCAGCATGTGGGATCTTCCCAGACCAGGGCTCAAACCCGTGTCCCCTGCATTGGCAGATGGATTCTTAACCACTGCACCACCAGGGAAGTCCTTGGCTTGGCCCTTCTTGATCACTTGCCTCTCAGGGCTGCTCTGTAGCAGGGCGGGAAGTAACTATTCTCAGACTCAAGAAGAGATCCCCTCTTCCTTTTGGCCTTTGAGGGAAATTAGACTGAATTGTCCCAGAGAGGGAAAGAATGGAGGGCCAGGAGTCAGGAGGAAAGGAGATTTTTGAATGCTTCCCCCATGAGGGCTAGGCTTTGCAAAATCTTTGAGTGGCAAGGACCTGGGCCTCTTCCTGACCTGGAGGTGTGGGAGGGTTTGCCACATGGGTGACTATTGGTGGCTCTGGGAGCCTGGAGCCACAGCAAGAACCTTGGAGCCCTGGCAATGAGCAGGACTGTTTCAGGGGCCTCACCAGCTTGGGCGAGGGGCACATTTGTGGTAGTAGGATGGATCAAATAAAGGTTACAGGGCTTTTCTCCAGCTGGACTGAGTTAGACCAACAGGTCTTCACGTGACCCTGGGGCAGGGCAGTGGTCACAGTAATTATTGAGATCGGATATCCTGCCAGCACTGTGGGATGGGGGCTTGGAACATATAAAATTTAATTTGGAGAAAGAAAAGAAATGTGACTCTTACACCTGGGGTGAAGCAATACAAGTCACCCTTGCTATAACATTTAGGTACAGAAAGCGATCTGTTAGTTGACGTTTCATGGCGATCACAAGCCCTGGCATCCCAGATTTGTTCTTTCAGGATTATGAGCTAGGTGCTGTGGGAAAATGGAGCATGACCTTTGTACTAAAATATTGACTTCTCAATATTTCTTTACTTAAACTCTTATACCTTTTGGATGTGGCTAGGACATCATCTTAAAAGATTAGTAGTTGACGTTGTTCTTTCTGGCCATGTTTTTTGTTAGGAGGATAAGAAAATAAGCAACTGTACAAAGATTTAACAAATGTTAAACAAATGTTCATTAAGAATACCAAAAAAAAAAAAAAAAATAGAAGCAGCCTAAATAACCGACAGTTAGAAATATATTAAATAAATTATGGTTGGGCTTCCCTGGTGGCGCAGTGGTTGAGAGTCCGCCTGCCGATGCAGGGGACGCGGGTTCGTGCCCCGGTCCGGGAAGATCCCACATGCCGCGGAGCAGCTGGGCCCGTGAGCCATGGCCGCTGAGCCTGCACGTCTGGAGCCTGTGCTCCGCAACGGGAGGAGCCACAACAGTGAGAGGCCTGCGTACCGCAAATAAATAAATAAATAAATAAATTATGGTTACAGCCACCCAATGGAAGTCTATGAGGCCATTAAAAATCATGTGGTAATGGAATATTTAATAGCACAGAAAGATATTTACATATATTGTTAAACAAACAAAATATATATTGCGCAACCACAGTTTTGCTTTAAAAATTATATTTATATGATTGGGAAAGAAGGATATATATCAAAATGTTCCTCTGGATGGTAACTGTTACGTGCTTTTTATTTACCTGTATTTTCTCAATTTTCTACAACACAATGATATATTACTTCATAAAAAGAAAAATAATAAAAATAGGAAAATAATTATATTTGCATTACTTCTGCTTTCTACCGAATATCACTGCTTCGTACTAAGCGTACATTATCATTATTAATGACTACATTTATTGAGAACTGGCCACGAACCAAGTTCTGTACATATACTGCCTCTAAGCCTCACAACAGTTCTATAAAATAAGTGTCATTATTACCCACAATTTGAGACCAGAGATTAAGAAATTAGCCCAATGTAAAAGTTTGAATTACAGGAAGAGGATTCAAACTCAGTTCACTCTGGTGCTAAAGCCCAAGGATACCCTCCTGCCTGTTGCCTTTCTCCTTACTACTGTGGTTACAAAGTATGTATTTAGGACTTAACTTTACCTGACTTTTCAGGATTCCCCAAGCTCCTAACTGTTTTTGAATCACAGATTGCTTTCAGAATCCAGACTTTAGAAAAAGGACGTAAAGTTTAAAATGCACCTAAGGAGAAACTTTTACATGGCTCATCCATCACCCAGGTGAGATCGTCAAAGTAAAACAAAGAGAACTTCACAGACTAGCCATGCTCCAGAGACAGACTCAACAGGAAACCCAAGTAGCTGAATAAAATCACAAAGTCAACAGGTGGCCGGACACTTAGGAACTGACATCAACTCTAGGTCAGGGTAAGAACAAATGAAATACAGGAGAGAGCCAAGGTTAAGTATAAAATGAGGGTGGAGCCCAACAAAATGAGGGTGGAGGCTGTCCCACCAGTTCTAAGGGCTAGCTGGTGGGGCGAGAGAAACCCTTCCCTTCTGTGGCTTCACAAGAGGACGTGGGGTTTGGCAAGCCAGAGGTGAAAGTCCTGAGATCAGGAAATGGAGGCTAAATCAACATATAATGCCAGTGAAATGTACTGAAGGGGGACACTCAATGCCCAGTGACATGCAAATTACCCAGGCTTGCAGCACTGTTTCTCAGGCCTCCTCTCCCAGTCAGTCAATGTGTCTTCCACACCTTCTTTTTTTTTATTCTTTAACATCTTTATTGGAGTATAATTGCTTTACAATGTTGTGTTAGTTTCTGCTTTATAACTAAGTGAATCAGCTACACATATGCATACATCCCCACATCTCCTCCCTCTTGCATCTCCCTCCCACCCGCCCTCCCTATCCCACCCCTCTAGGTGGTCACAAAGCGCGGAGCTGATCTCCCTGTGCTATGCGGCTGCTTCCCACTAGCTATCTATTTTGCATTTGGTAGTGTATATATGTCCATGCCACTCTCTCACTTTGTCCCAGCTTACCCTTCCCTCTCCCCATGTCCTCAAGTCCATTCTCTAAATCTGCCTCTTTATTCCTGTCCTGCCCCTTGGTTCTTCAGAACCCTTTTTTTTTTTTACATTCCATATATATATGTTAGCATATGGTATTTGTTTTTCTCTTTCTGACTTACTTCACTCTGTATGACAGACTCTAGGTCCATCCAGCTCACTACAAATAACTCAATTTTGTTTCTTTTTATGGCTGAGTAATATTCCATTGTGTGTATGTGCCACATCTTCTTTATCCATTCATCTGTCGATGGACACTTAGGTTGCTTCCATGTCCTGGCTACTGTAAATAGGGCTGCAATGAACATTGTGGTACATGTCTCTTTTTGAATTATGGTTTTCTCAGGGTATATGCCCAGTAGTGGGATTGCTGGGTCATACAGTAGTTCTATTTTTAGTTTTTTAAGGAACCTCCATACTGTTTTCCATAGTGGCTGTATCAATTTACATTCCCACCAACAGTGCAAGAGGGTTCCCTTTTCTCCACACCCTCTCCAGCATTTATTATTTGTAGATTTTTTGTTGACGGCCATTCTGACCAGTGTGAGGTGATACCTCGTTGTGGTTTTGATTGGCATTTCTCTAATGATTAGTATATAATGGAGAAAAGACAGCCTCTTCAATAATCGGTGCTGGGAAAACTGGACAGCTACATGTAAAAGAATGAAATTAGAACACTTCTTAACACCATACACAAAAATAAACTCAAAATGTATTAAAGACCTAAATGTAAGGCCAGACACTATCAAACTCTTAGAGGAAAACATAGGCAGAACACTCTGTGACATAAATCACAGCAAGATCCTTTTTGACCCACCTCCTAGAGAAATGGAAATAAAAACAAAAATAAACAAATGGGACCTAATGAAACTTCAAAGCTTTTGCACAGCAAAGGAAACCGTAAACAAGACGAAAAGACAACCCCAGAATGGGAGAAAATATTTGCAAACGAAGGAGATGACAAAGGATTAATCTCCAAAATATACAAGCAGCTCATGCAGCTCAATATCAAAAAAAGAAACAACCCAGTCCCAAAATGGGCAGAAGACCTAAACAGACATTTCTCCAAAGAAAACATACAAATTGCCAACAAACACATGAAAGGATGCTCAACATCACACCTTCTTCTTGCTTCTATGCCCACACCCTTCCCTCCAGTCTCTCAGTCCCCATCCTAGGTCAGTTCCTCATTCCTCTGGGAAAATTGCAAATCAACTATACGCCAGTAAAGATTATTTAAAAAAAAATTGTAACAGCTTCCTTACTGATTGACTAGATTCATCTTCCTGTTTAAATGCTGATGTTTGAATCCTCTTTGCCTTGTCCTGGGCTTACCTACCTTCTATGACAGGGATTTTGCTATCTTTAAGGTAATCCAGTTAATCTTAGATAGTTATGATAACTGATGATGATTGAATGACTACTATTAAATTGAACAGTATGAAACTGCTGTCCCTGTAGGAGGAAAATAGTCAAAGAGGGGCAATTTCATATGGTTCAACTTAACATGCACTGGGGTGCATAGCTGTTCACTGTACAATATATTATCTCATTTAATCTCCACAACTGCCATGTAAAAGAATTCTAATTTTACAGCTAAGTAAAGTGAGGTCCAGGGAAACTGAATAATTTACACACCACCTCTTAAGCACTATGGGTATTGCCTTTTTTTTTTTTCTTTTGGCCTCGCTCTGAGGCGATCTTAGTTCCCCAACTAGGGATCAAACGCAGGGCCCTGGCAGTGATAGCGCCAAGTCCTAACCACTGGACCACCAGTGAATTCCCGGGTGTTGCATTCTTATAATAACTTCTGTCTCAACCTGCTGGCTTGTCTGGCTCTCTGGATCCTCCCTGAACAAGCTGGCACACTCCACCCATGACAGCCTTTCAAAGCTTCCTCCTAACTGAACATACTCAGTTCTCTCACCATTGATATTAACAGGAGTGATGAACAGCTGGGGGCCTGTGGAGACCTCTTCACCCAACACTGGGATTTGTGGTGGCCACTGATACACTAACCAGCCCATTCCCATTCAAGCAGGTCCTGAATTTCCAAAAAGGTGCCTTACAAAACACCTTTCCACAAATACCTCTCCTTCACCCAGCTGATTCCTTGCTGTGTCCTATTTCTTTCCTTTATTCCCCCTCTTTACCTCCAAACTCAGTCTTAAAATCACCTGTGGATTTAGCAGTTCCACTCGTGGGTATATACTCAAAAGAATTGAAAACACATGTCCACACAAAGACTTGTACACAAATGCTCATAACAGCCCCAAAGCGAAAACAACCTAAAATGCCCATCAACTAATAAATGGGTAAACAAAATATGGTATAATCTATAAAATGGAATATTATTCAGCCATAAAAAAGAATGAAGTTCTGATACATGCTGCAATATGGACGAACCTTGAAAACATTATGCTAAGTGAACGTAGTCAGACACAAAAGGTCACATATTGTATAATTCTATTCATATGAAATGTCCAGAATAGGCAAATCCATAGAGAGAGAAAGTAGAGTAGTGGCCACCAGGGGATGAGAAAACAGATTAGTGGTGGCACAACATAACGAATACACCAAAACCCACTGAACTGTACACTTTAAAAAGATGAATTTCCCAGGCGGCCCACTGGTTAGGACTCCATGCTCCCACTGCAGAGGGTATGGGTTCGTTCTCTGGTTGGGGAACTAAGAGCCCACATGCGGTGTGGCGCAGCCAAAACAAAAAAAAAAGATGAATTTTTATGTAATGTGAATTATAGCTCAATTAAAAAAAAATTTAAATCACCTATAATTTGAGTCACCTAACTTTTCAAAGCTTTCCAGTTTTCTTATTTGTGAAACGTAGATCTTAGAGTAGAGATTATGCTAAATAAATAGTTCCAGCTATTCTTCCAGGAGGATCTTTTGGCAAGGCTTGTGGTCAGGAACAGAGAAGTCAGCCATTCCCGGTCAGCCCTGCCTCACTCTCAGCCCATCTGGAGTCATGCAACCAGGAGTGTTAGAGATATGTTATTCAACCCTCCTGTTTTGTTCTTAGGAAAATCAACAAGGCCTTGAGAGAGGACAGGACTTTTTTCAAGGTCACAGAATGAGTCAGTGGCATTGTTGGGTCTACAATCCTGTTTTCTTTTTTCTAGTAGAACACATTCTGTAGGTCTGGACTACAGAAAGCACTCTCTCCTACCCATACCGGTAGCCCCTGCTTCCAATGAAAGAAGCTTCAAATTTCTTCCACTGACATCTGAAATCAGGCCCATTGAACAGGCATGTTAGGAGGTGACCTGCTACAAATACCAGCTTATCTGTACCTACCCAATAATTAGGACTGAAGTTTTTTAGCAGGTTTGACTGTCTCATTCTGGCATATTGAAACATGAGGTAAAAGTAGATTTCCTGCAAAACAGTTGCTTATATTCCCAGCCAGAACTAAGCCTGGTGGGCATATTATGGGAAAGGACCTGGGCTGGGCTCTTTTGGAGTTTTTTTAAAAGGGGTAAAGCTTTACTCCTATCCTCAAAGAGGTTGAGTTTGGTGAGAGTACAAATATGTAGAAATAACACAGCCTAGAATGTAGAAACTCCCATTGAAATGGAAGCAAACCAATAGTTTGGGGTTCTAAGTAAGAAAAGTCTAACGGGAACATCAAAGAAGCCATGGAAGGAATGGCATTTGGACTGGGTAGTAAGGGACAGGCTGAGGGCACAGAAAGAATGAAGGGGAATGAGAAACACGAGGGTGGAGCTTAGAGTATGTGTAGAGAAACTGTGCAAAACAAAGTAAGAAGGAATATTGGGACCAAATTTTGGAGTGCTCTTAATGCCAGGATTAAGAAAGATGGCTCAATTTTTGAGGGGTGGGGTAGCGGTAAGAACAGCTTCATGCACTCTGATACAGCCTTGGAGAGCAAAATTTGAATTATTTGTCCAAACACTAAGACAGCTGCAAGCTCTTTGGGCCTGGGATTTCACTTCTAGATGTTTTCACTAAGAAATATGAGTGTTCATTACAGCATTATTTACAATACTAGAAAATTAGAAACAACATAAATATCTAACTGTGGAGCAGTGGTTCTCAACAGGAGTGATTTGACCCCCAGGGGACATTTAGAAACATCTGGAGACATTTTTGATTGCCACGACTTGAGGGGAGGTGGTACTGGCATCTAGTGGATAGAGGCCGGGGTGCTATACTACAATGTATAGGACAGCTTCCCACAACAAAGAATTACTGAGCCCAGAATGTCACTATGGGGACTTCCCTGGTGGCGCAGGGGTGAAGAATCCACCTGCCAATGCAGGGGACACGGGTTCGAGCCCTGGTCCAGGAAGATCCCACATGCCACGGAGCAACTAAGCCCGTGGGCCACAACTGCTGACCCATGTGCCACAACTACTGAAGCCCATGTTCCTAGAGCTGGTGCTCCGCAACAAGAGAAGTCACCACAATGAGAAGCCCGTGCACTGCAATGAAGAGTAGCCCCCACTCACTGCAACTAGAGAAAGCCTGCGCGCAGCAACGAAGACCCAATGCAGCCAAAAATAAATAAATAAAATAAATAATTTTTAAAAATTGTCACTATGCCAAAGTTGAGAATATATATATATATATATTCTCCAGGAAAATATTTTAAAATATACAAAGAATATTGGTAATGGTAATATCTGGGATTATGTTTGATTTCAATTTTTTCCTTTGTGACTTCCTGTATTTTCTAAATTTTAATCAAGAATATACAGCCCTTTGTACTAGCCAGGGGTCTCCAGACAATTGGCTTATGTGGTTATAGAGGTCGAGAAGTCCCATAGTCTTCTGTTGGCAAGCTGGAGAGCCAGGAAAGCCAGTAGTATAATTCAGTCTGAGTCCAAGCGCTGAAGGTTTAAGTCCTGGTCTGAGTCCAAGAACCAGGAGTGCCATGTCCAAGGGCAGGAGAAGATGGATGTCCCAGCTCAAGCACAGGGCCAATTCACCCTTCCCCCACCTTTTTGTTCTATTCAGTCTCTTGGTGGGTTGGGGGATGCCCACCTACGGTGGTGAGTGTGAAATTCATTACCTTGTCTACTGACTGAAATGCTAATCTCTTCTGGAAACACCCTCAATGACAAACCCAGAAGTAATGTTTTACCAGCTATCTGGGCATCCCTTAGCCCGGTTGACACATAAAATGAACCATCACAAACATAATTTAAAAAACATTACTAAGGGGCTTCCCTGGTGGCGCAGTGGTTGAGAGTCCGCCTGCCGATGCAGGGGATACGGGTTCGTGCCCCGGTGCGGGAAGATCCCACATGCTGCGGAGCGGCTGGGCCCGTGAGCCATGATGGCCGCTGAGCCTGCGCACCTGGAGCCTGTCCTCCGCAGCGGGAGAGGCCACAACAGTGAGAGGCCCGCGTACCGCAAAAACAAAACAAAACAAAACAAAACATTACTAAGCATCAAGAATTATGCCAGGCAGCCTTGCAAAGCCTCGGGAATCATCCCTGAGAGGTGCCTGCCCTCACTGGAGCTCACAGTATAGACGAGAAGACACATAATAAACAAGGAAACAAAAAACAAGCAAAATACATTTTAATAGTAATAAGGGAAATAAACGGATGACATGACAGGCAGGAATTGGGGAGGGGGTGGTTGAGATAAGACAACTTCGGGTGACTAGTATGAGCTGAGACCTTGACTCTGAGGAGCTGGAGAGCTGGGGTAGTGCATTCCAGACAGAGGGCTCACGTTAGTTATGGCGGGTGTGTTTGGAAAAGTTGCTGCCGTGGTCCGCCAGACCAAGGAGTCACCTGCGTACACAGTGCTGAATGGGCACAGTATATTTATTACACTCTGCAATAAAGGAAGTCATCTACTTTCCACTGAAGTTCATTTACACAGTTCAAAGTGCCAGCCACAGTCTACGATCCTACATTCCAGTGTTTACAACATAGACATGCCAGGCTTTCACATATATATCCATAGCAACTAAAGTGTTTCTCATCCAGGAAGAAAGTGCTCTCCTCTTCCTGCCCTAGTGGGTTCGGAGAGACACTCCAATGAGGATTCTGGTATTTTGAGATTCACTGGAGCTGATAACATCCATACTATTGTGTGCATTTCTGACTGGCAACCCAAGAAGGTACAGATTGTAGCCAGAAGAAAGCACCTTAAAATGCCAAAAGAAAGATCAAGGGGTTGAAGGAAAATAGATTAGAAAGTTAAGCCTCTATGGAAAGGAGAGAAATGAAAATGTTAACTAAAGGTTACCTCTGAGTAGCAGGATTATGGGTGACTTTAACAGACTTCTTTGTGTATTTTCTACAGTAAACATGTATTTTGCAGTAGAAGAAAAAACTATGAAAGTTGTTTTTATTTTATTTTTAATTTATTTTTAATTTTTTATTTTTTAAAGGGAACTTTATTTTTTATTTATTTAGTTAGTTAGTTATTTACTTAGTTGGTTAGTTATGGCTGTGTTGGGTCTTCACTGCTGTGCGAGCTTTCTCTAGTTGTGGCGAGCGGGGGCTACTCTTCATTGCGGTGCACGGGCTTCTCATTGTGGTGGCTTCTCTAGTTGCGGAGCATGGGCTCTAGGCACTCGGGCTTCAGTAGCTGTGGCATGAGGGCTCAGTAGTTGTGGCTCACGGGCTCTAGAGCGCAGGCTCAGTAGTTGTGGCACACGGGCTTAGCTGCTCTGTGGCATGTGGGATCTTCCCAGACCAGAGTTCAAACCCGTGTCCCCTGCATTGGCAGGAAGAATCTTAACCACTGCCCCACCAGGGAAGCCCGAAAGGTGTTGTTTTTATAAAGGTCCTTCAAATTCTGAAATCAGAGAATTGTTGAAATCTAAAACTGGCAGAGGCTATGATGTGGAGATTGTGAAATCAGGGCCCATAATGTACACAAGGGAAGCAGGCTGAGTGGTGAGCATTCAGGGTGAAGCCCCGTACTGGGCAGGCCCTGGGGAAGGGGCTGCAGAGAGTGGGGCCAGAGGACGGGAGGTGGGTAGGCAGTCCCTCTCAGCTCTAGCTATTCCTGCCATGGAGGAATTAGACATGGAGTTGGCTCTCCAAGAGAAGCCAAACGGATCTCTTAAACAGTAAATGTAGGCTTCCATGTCGAATGTTGAAGAAAAATACCATACGGGGCAGAGAAAGCATGTCTATAACACTCTGATGTCTTGTGCTGCCAGTTTGCAACCTCTGTTTCAGTGCTTTCTTTTAGTTGAGCCCACCTCCTGCCCTGTGCAGAAACGTCTTCTGTTAGAAGACCAAGGTGAAAAGAAAGCTCTCACCTTCTCCCATCTGGGGCCCAGAAGCATATGGAACACCCTGATCCTCATAATCCTTGTTCTGAGGAAGTATTAATGATTTAATCTCCCAAGCTCACTCTCTCTCCTCTGCAGCCACACCAGTGAGATTCACAGATAAGACCCAGAGAAGTCTGGGCTGGAGCAGAACGCATCCTGACTCAGTTCTGTCACAAAAAAAGAGGCCAGCCTCAGCCCCCTCCACAGAAATAGGCAGTAGAATTCCCAGCCATGGGCGAGGTGACGGCAGAGGAGGTGGAGAAGTTCCTGGACTCCAATGTCGGCTTTGCCAAAAAGTACTACAACCTCCGCTATCGGGCCAAGGTCATCTCGGACCTCCTGGGGCCCAGGGAGGCAGCCGTGGACTTCAGCAACTACCACTCGCTGAACAGCGTGGACGAGAGTGAAATCATCTTCGACCTCCTGCGGGACTTTCAGGAGAATTTGCAGGCCGAGAAATGCATCTTCAACGTCATGAAGAAGCTGTGTTTCCTCCTGCAGGCAGACCGCATGAGCCTGTTCATGTACAGGGCCCGAAATGGCATTGCGGAGCTGGCCACCCGGCTCTTCAACGTCCACAAGGATGCTGTCCTCGAGGAGTGCCTGGTGGTGCCCGACTCGGAGATCGTGTTCCCCCTGGACATGGGAGTGGTGGGCCACGTCGCACTCTCTAAAAAGATCGTGAACGTCCCCAACACAGAGGAGGTAACCTCTGCCCTCCCATGAGAGGGAGGGCAGGGAGGCATTATTCCATGGGGTTCTGGGGTGCAAGTGGGATGGGGAGCTGCTAGCCACCAAGACTAGGCTGGTGACAACTTGGCACTTTTCTTTCCTTTTTTTTTTACTTGTTTACTGATAACATTCTATTTTGAAAAAAATAATCAAATTTAGAAGAGTTCAAAAATAGTACCAAGAACTGTATATCTTTCATCCAAATTCACCAACTGTTCACAACTTACCACGTTTGCTTTATGCCTCCATTTTTTCCGACCCATTTGGGAGTCAACGTATCTTTTCAATCACAGGTACTTTGCTGTGTATTTCCAGAACAAGGACATTTCTTATGTATCTGAAGTACAATGATCAAATTCAGGAAATGTGACACTGATACAGTACTATTATCTAATAAACAGTCCATATTCAGTTTTTGCCAATCATCTCAATGATATGCACATAGCACTGTCTCTTTAGTCTCCTCCAATCTGAAACAGTTTCTTGATCTATCTTTGTTTTCCATGATGCTTATGTTTTGAAGGGTGCGGGCCAACTATTCTGTAGAAATGTCCCTCCATTTGGGCTTGTCTGAAGTGTCTTCATGTGTAGATTCAGGCTATGCATTTCTGGCAGGTATATCATAGAGGGGATGTTGTGTTTTTCTTCATGCTTTGCATCGAGGGACATAGGATGGCAGTCTGTCTCATCACGGAAATGTCAAGTTGACCACTTGGTTAAGCACTTGGCTCTGTCTTCTAAGAGTCCAGTGTTCCGTGGGATTCTCCTGGCAGCTCTGAAAAAGACTTCTTTGATCACCTAGAGCAAATCACTTAATGCAGTTCTCCCCATAGGCCTCTGCCAGGGTCAATTCCTACTAATCCTTCAGACCTCAGCTTAAAGTTCACTTCCTCAGGGAGACCCTCCCAGGTCCCTTTGTTAGTTTCCTTCCTAAAACCTTCTATCACAATAAGGCCTGGAGGCCAGGGACCATGCCTGCCTTATTCTTCACTTTATCCCAGGACGCAGCAAATGTCTGGGACAAAGCATGCTCAGTAAACACTTGGCAAAAAGACTCACAATCAAGTAATTATGCAATAATCCCTTTAACACCTGGGCCTTTGTGGGAAATGGTTTTCTCTGAAGCACACTGGGCTGGATCTCCCATGGGGTTCATCTCTCCTTGACCCTCCGGGGGTAAGGGTAAAGGTTCTGCACCCCAGGGGCTTCCCTGAGGACTCATCCAACTGGACTGGAGTCTGTTTTCCCTTCAATTCTCTCTAGACTTTAACTGTAGCCAACATGGGTTGTCACAGTCTTATAACTGATTATCCTTGTTTTACAGATGATGAAACTGAAATCCAGAAAAGTTAAGTAACTTTTTCTCCGAGTCACCGAGATAGAAAGTGGCAGAGCAGGGATTTGAATTCAGGCACTCTGGCTGGTGCCCACACCCTTCACTGCTCTGCTGTTCTATACCTCCTCCTTATCTAAAATACGAGGGCATTAAACTAAGTGCAGTTTACAACAGGTCATTTCAAATTGCATGGCAGAAAGTTAAGATGTTAAGCTTTGAGGTCAGATCTGGGTGTGTATCAAGACCCAGTCACTTTCTAAGAACATGGCCTTGGCAAATTGTTTAGCCTGTTTGGGCTCACTTCCTAATTTATAAAACGGAGGGAGATACCTAGTTTCTCTAAGTGCTGTTGTAGGATCAAATGAGGGAATTATTTCTCATCTAGCAAAGTTCTTGGCGCATAGTAATGGCTTTTACTGGCAGCTCATCCTCCTTGTTAATATTATTACTATTTTGTTGTTGCTGTTAAGGGTCTGTTTACTCTAAGGGATGAATGCTGTACCAGGTCTGCGTGGGATTTGGAGAAGAATCCAGTCCTGCCCTTCTGGAGCTTTCAGTTTAGATTCTATTTGTGGGGAAAACAGAGAACAGAGGAGCCGAAAGCTTCTATGGACCCTGGTGTTGAGGGATTGAGGATTTAGGAAGGTTCTCTAATTCTAAAATATCCCTAAGAGTTTGCTGAGCCCTGCGCTAAGGAACAGCTTGCTGTTTCCTGTTCAGCCCTGAAGTTCACTCTGGACATGATGGCTGTGCTTCCCCAGAAGATTTCTGGACATGCAGCCTCCTTGGTGGGTGCCCTCAGACTTGGAATGAAGTCAGTCCAGGTCAGCAAGCCTGTGTCCTTCACACGTGCATGTGTTCTTCCTTGAGATATCGTACTTTATTTGGGCCTTTGGATAGAAACTAGGAGTTGGATGGAGAAGGGGCAGGAACATGTTGTATACTGGGGTCTGGGTCATCCCTGAACCACCAACAAGTGATACTCTTAGCCTTTAGCTCCACCCCCGGCCCCCAAAACCTGGGACATGCTTATAATCACTGAATTTTAAAAATGTGAAACCATAAACGGAGTTTCCCAGGGTTGGAATGTGGCTCCCATGCTCTAGCACATTCCTACTTATCCTCGGGCTCTCCTCAGGGAGACTTGTCGTTAGGGCTGCCAGATAAAATATAATACGCCCAGTTCAATTTGAATTTTAGATAAGCAAAGAGTACTATTTCACTATGTGGTTCGTGCCATCTCAAACTGCCAATAATCAATGTTGTGGTTGGACTAGGCCTTGTGATTCTTACGATGAATGCAAGATACCCTTCAGCACTAACCATCAGGAAACTTTGAAAAAATAAAGGTTTATTACTTACAAGACCTGGAAATTACATAGCACACCTGGGGCCACACAGGGAGGTCTCAGGTAGAGTGGGGTCCAGCCTAGAGATTTTTTTTTTTTTTTTTTTTTTCGGTACGCGGGCCTCTCACTGTTGCGGCCTCTTCCGTTGCGGAACACAGGCTCCAGATGCGCAGGCTCAGCGGCCATGACTCACCGGCCCAGCCGCTCCGCGGCATGTGGGATCTTCGCGGACCAGGGCACGAACCCGTGTCCCCTGCATCGGCAGGCGGACTCTTAACCACTGCGCCACCAGGGAGGCCTAGGGTTTCTATGGCGGTCGAGGGTAGGGGCATAGGCTTCCACAGGCTCACTTTTTATTAGTTAATTTAACACATAAGAGCAGAAATTTAAATCATGGTAAGAGAAATTAGAAAACAAAAAGTGGTCCCAAATGATCAGTTATCGAGATCAACCAAGATCTTCAAAACAAAGGAGCCTCAGTGGGAGGAGGTGGCCTGGCTCTTTATCTCGTGTGTGGCTGACAGCAGCGCTGTTTATTTGAGATAGCCAAGTAGCCATCTTTGAGGTGGATGTCTCAGCAATCAAAGCCTAAGTCATGCACTTAAATTACAAAAGTGAAAACAAACAAAAACAAAAAACTACAAAAAGTGTCAAGCTCACACTACCGTACACCCTCTGCAATATTTACGATATACTAAAAAATTACTTACCTGAAATTCAAATTGAATTAGTCATCTTGTGTTTATCTGCTAAATCTGGCAACCCTACTTGCCATTCAGTATTTGTGTATTTATTCTTTACCCTTTCTCCTTAGGAAAGCCCAGAAGGCCTGTTTGTTCCTGTGCGTCTTATTTACCACTGGTCCCCAGACCTAGTCCAGTGCCTGGGACAGAGTGGGTACTCATTACAGTTTATTGAGTGAATGAATAAATGATGGCCCTGTCCCAGTGGGCTGTGATATTGTGATTTATAAAAAGAAATATTTATTTGGTCTTTGTCCTGGTTCCTGGCACAGAACTGATCCTTGTAATTTCCTGAGTGATAGAACCACCTGACACCGAGCTCCTAAATCCCTTGGAATTTCCTAGGTGGTCTTTTGTTCTAATGTGGGGACTCTTGGTGGACTCCTGGATGGGGGCCGGTCATGAGAAAGATAAAGGCATGATTAGATACTTGGAACTTTCAGCCCATCCCCCATTCTCTTAAGGAGGGGAGAGGGGCTGGAAATGGAGTTAATAATCTATCATGCCCTTGTGATGAAACTGCCATAAACATCCATAAAAGTACAGGGTTCACAGAGCTTCTGGATTGGTGAACACATACATGTGCTGGGAGGGTGGCGCATACCCCAACTCCAGGGGAACAGAAGCTCCTGCACACAGGACCCTTCTGGATCTCACCTTATGTATCTCTTCATCGGACTGTTCACCTGTACCCTTATTATACAATAAACCTGTAAATGTGAATACTTCCCTGAGATCTACGAGCTGTTCTAGCAAGTTATCAAACCCAAGGAGGAACCTCGATTTATAGTCAGTCAGGCAGAAGTATAGATGGCAACCTGTGACTTGTATTTGGTATCTGAAGTGGGGGCAGTCTTCTGAGACTGAACCCTTTCACTGGTAGGTTCTGATTCTCCAGGTAAACAGTGTCAGAACTGAACTGAATTGTTGGATACCCAACCAGTGTCAGAGAATTGGCCAGTGTGGGGAAAAAACACCTATGCATCTAGTTTGAGAAGTGTTGTGAGTGTGGCAGTAGTGTGAGAGTAAAGGAGAACAATGAGCTTTTTCTAGACCCTGACAAATCCCACTTCTGAAGACTGAACCTGAAAACACTGCCATTTCCAGAGAATCTTACATCTGTTGTCTTGCTCTCCTTCCCTCACTATGACACCTGGAACCCAGCATGCCAGGCCGGAAAGAAACCTTGAGGAGGACCTGGTCCAACACTCCAATTTTACCAAAAGGAAAACTGAGGCTCAGAGAGGTTTCAGCTACTGACAGTTTACTTACTGGCTCATGAAGCCACTCAGAGAACAAGTCCCTCCTTCCTGGGGCGCCAGGACATCACCCATCCGGTGGGGGCCTCCTTCACACTATGGTTTGAATTGTGAGTGCATGTTTTACATGATGTCCCCACTGTACAGTGATAATCCATTGATAACTCATCTTTTTTACTGATCTTGGCATATCCAATGCCTCTCACAGAGCCAGTGCTCAGTAAATATAAGTGAATGAATGAATCAATCCAGGAATGAATCAATGAGTGTATCAATGAATAAATTAATGAATGAATGCAGTGGCTGTGCCATTTACCAGCAGGGGAATAATTGTCTATAAAAACAGGGAAGGAGAGAATTCTGTGTGACAGGGCAGATGTGAGAGTTAATGAATTGTCTGGCTCTGGGCCAAGTACATCATTATTATCCAATAAATAGATGTCATCATGGGATGCGACAGAGCTTGGCACTGTGAATGTTTGAAAAGAGGAGCTGGGGTTTCCAGGAACGAGAAGCAGTCTTGCGTTACATTGGAATAAAATCTAAGCTCTTTACAGTGGCCTCCAAGGCCCTGTCAGATAAGGCCTCTGCCCATCTCTCTGACTTCCTTACCCTCCAATCTCCCTCACTACACTGGTCTTCTTCCTGTTTTGCAGATCAGCCATCTCACTGCCCTCTCCTGGCCTTTGCATTCTCTGTGCTCTCTGCTTGGAATGCATTTCACCTGCCTGGCTCCTCGGAGCCTTCAGCTCTCCGCTTACCTCTTGGAGAAGCGTCCCTACCCACCATGACTGACCAAAGCAGCTTCAACCTGCCACCACTTCCATCACTGTCTATAGCATCATCCAGTTTCTCTCCTTCAAAGCAGCTGTTTACTTGCTTTTTGTCTGCCCACCCCATTTGAATGGAAGCTTCACTAGCGAACATCCACCCCTCTTGTTCACTGCCTAACCTGAGGGTCTAGAACAGTGCCTAGCATACAATAGAAGGCACTCTGTTAATGCTAACTGAATGAATGAACAACTCTGCGCTTTCGTTAGCTCGACTTCTGATTCCTGGGCTTTAAAATAAACAGTTTGAGCTAAATTGTTTCTAAGGCCCCTCCGTCTCTGATAAGCTGAGCTTTTATGACACGGTTGTTTAGCGCACTGTATATGCGGAAAATATAAGGATGACAATGACTATGCAAACACCAGTCAGGTGGCAGCTGTACTATTTGTGAGAAAGTTCCAGGGCCGAGAACTCAGTGGGAGAGAAGGTACTGGTGGATTTAGTAGTATCTGCCTCAGCTGAGGGTAAGGCCCAAGTACTGTTCTCCCTGATGGAAGTGAATATTCCAAGACTGAACTGACTTCATGAAATGCATCTGAGCGTGCCCCACTCAGGCCTGTGTTTAGGGATTCATCAGTGTCCTTAGAGAGCGATGTGGAAAACCTCTGTGGCTAATGCCTCTTTAAAGACTTTGCTTAATCCTTGAACGCTAATTCAAGTAGAGC
Source organism: Lipotes vexillifer (assembly GCF_000442215.2). Classification (NCBI taxonomy): domain Eukaryota; kingdom Metazoa; phylum Chordata; class Mammalia; order Artiodactyla; family Lipotidae; genus Lipotes; species Lipotes vexillifer. Next base: position 1,782,838 of record NW_006772405.1, on the reverse strand, counting down.
ACTACAGGCTTCTCTTAATTCCTTTACCCTTCACCTGGTTTGAGACAGCTTCCTTGACAATAGTGCCTGTTTATTTAATCCCACTCCAACTGGAAGAAATTAACAGAGGCAGACCACCACACTCTGAACGTCTACGTTGTGGAAAAAATACCGCACACCCGGTTCTAGCAAAGCTCTGTGAATTGGCTCTATGAAATACATTTCCCTTCTCAGAATAGCATGAACTGTACATGTCTGGGCTGGCTTGTGTCCAAGCAATGCTGACCGTTGGGAAACCTCACAGTGCTACCAGGAAACAGAAAGGTGGATTCTTTGGGATTTAAGACAATTCGGGTTCTGTCTCCCATTTCTGACCACCTGGACTGCAACGCCCTGTACTGGCCTCCATGTTTGCCTTCAGGGTGAGGTGTGGGGTGTGTGTGCTCCTCTGTATTTCCACTGCTTTGAGCCAACACTTTTGTCCTGCGTTACTAGTACTGATTTATCTGTGTGCTGGCCTGAATCTTAGTCTTCTCTGTATCCCTAGCGCTTAACCTAAGGCCTGACACAAAGTGGGACTTCCATTAAGATTTGTGAAATGGGGGGCTTCCTGGGTGGCTCAGTGGTTAAGAATCTGCCAGCCAATGCAGGGGACACGAGTTCGAGCCCTGGTCTGGGAAGATTCCACAGGCCGCGGAGCAACTGAGCCCATGCGCCACAACTACTAACCCTGCGCTCTAGAGCCCGCGAGCCACAACTACTGAGCCCACGTGTTACAACTACTAAGCCCACGAGCCACAACTACTGAAGCCCGTGCACCTAGAGCCCGTGCTCCGCAACAAGCCACCGCAATGAGAAGCCCGCACACCTCAACAAAGAGTAGCCCCTGCTCACAAGTAGAGAAAGCCTGCGTGCAGCAACGAAGACCCAATGCAGCCCCCCAAAAAAAAAAAAGATTTTTGAAATGGGGATATCCACTGGACTGGCTGTGTGGTGCTAGAACTGGATTGGGAAAAAAGCTGAAAGTAACAAACTATTTGTTTCAATGACCTAGACCCAGGTCTGCCCTTATCCAGCCTTCTCTGAAAGGCAGCAGAGCTGAGGGCAGGTTCTGGAATCACACACACAAACAAGTAGTAAGTAACGTTAACTTTCTTGAGTTTCAGTTTCCCCTGCCGTAAGATGGACTACTAATGGTCCCATCTCACAGGTTATTGGGAGGAATAAAGTGAGCTGATGCAGGCAAAGCGCCACACACAATACCTACTAACTACTGTGATTATTATACTCACTAAGGTCTTTTCTGCGCTCAAGTTCTATTTTGGGCTAAACTGCCATCACCTCAAGAGAGCCTTCTCGAAACCTTCCTCCACAGATATAGTCAACCCTCCACCCCCATCCTTGGGCCCCTACAGTGCTGTGCTCACATTGTCTCCACAGCCCTTAGTGGGTCGTATTTCAGACTTTCTTCTACTGGATTTTGGAGGCTTCCAGGGCAGAAATCATCTCTAATTGCCTTCCCCCGCTAAAGCGGAGTAGATGGAAATGTCTTCATTCTTTTGTCAACAAGAGAATGGGGACCCCCCTTACCCTACCCCTACCATGGGCACCTGGGGCTCTGTGTTGTTTTACTGTCTTTGCTCTTCATCTGCCCACTCAGGCTTGTCTCTGTCTTCCTTTAGGATGAGCATTTCTGTGACTTTGTGGACACCCTCACAGAGTATCAGACCAAGAATATCTTGGCTTCTCCCATAATGAATGGGAAGGACATGGTGGCCATAATCATGGCTGTGAATAAAGTGGACGGGCCCCACTTCACCAAGAGAGATGAAGAGGTAAGAATGCTTTAGAAATTGCTGGGGTGGCCATGCTAGCACATTCTCCCAGCTCACAAATCCTCTGAACCTTGCTATTCGGCCTGGCCTCGGTTTCCCCATCTGTAACACAAAGAAGTTAGTAGTCTGATGCTCTGTGAGGAAGGTAGGGCAGCATAATCATTAAGATGTTGGACTTTGGAGCCAAGAACGTAGGGAAAATTGTTCTTGTTCTGCTAATATCTGTTTGACTTGGGCATGTTGCATAAATTTCTCTGAACCTCAGTTTTCTTATTTGTAAAATGGAGATCATTTTTTAGTATCTCTTATACAGAGTATCTATAGTATCTCTCGAGGTAGTTGTGACGACCAAGTAAGATAACATACATAAGTGACTTATCACAGGGCCTGCAAACTCAATAAATAGTAGCAATTTTTATTAACGTAGACATTCTACATTCTGTGAGTTTTTCCCTCTTACAATGCATCATTTTATGAGTCAGCTTCCATGATCCATCTGTTCAAACTGTCTCAGATGAAGCTTTGAAAATGTTCAGACTTATGTGCTGATGGTGGAAGTGGCCACAGGAGGAATTTCTCCTTCTCATCTGTTTCCCCTCATGCTGTTTGATTTTCAGATTCTTCTCAAGTACCTCAATTTTGCAAATATAATCATGAAGGTGTTCCACCTGAGTTACTTGCACAACTGTGAGACACGGCGCGGCCAGGTAAAGGGGTTGGCTCATTGGAATGGACTGGATGTGTCCTTTTCCTGAAGCATTGATATGCTCAGCTGGAAGGGCAGTGATAATAAAAGGTCCTGGGAACCATCATACTGTCTCTGCTCAGCACCTCTGTGGTTCATGAGGTAGTAGGTGTTTGTAAAGCTGTATCCCAGGTACATGTAAAAGTATGAGATTAGATCACTCTGTAACACCATACACAAAAATAAGCTCAAAATGGATTAAAGACCTAAATGTAAGGCCAGAAACTATCAAACTTTTAGAGGAAAACATAGGCAGAACACTCCATGACATAAATCACAGCAAGATCCTTTTTGACCCACCTCCTAGAGAAAGGGAAATAAAAACAAAAATAAACAAATGGGACCTAATGAAACTTCAAAGCTTTTGCACAGCAAAGGAAACCATAAACAAGACCAAAAGACAACCCTCAGAATGGGAGAAAATATTTGCAAATGAAGCAACTGACAAAGGATTAATCTCCAAAATTTACAAGCAGCTTATGCAGCTCAATAACAAAAAAACAAACAACCCAATCCAAAAATGGGCAGAAGACCTAAATAGACATTTCTCCAAAGAAGATATACAGACTGCCAACAAACACATGAAAGAATGCTCAACATCATTAATCATTAGAGAAATGCAAATCAAAACTACAATGAGATATCATCTCACACCAGTCAGAATGGCCATCATCAAAAAATCTAGAAATAATAAGTGCTGGAGAGGGTGTGGAGAAAAGGGACCCCTCTTGCACTGTTGGTGGTAATGTAAATTGATACAGCCACTGTGGAGAACAGTATGGAGGTTCCTTAAAAAACTACAAATAGAACTACCATATGACCCAGCAATCCCACTACTGGGCATATACCCTGAGAAAACCATAATTCAAAAAGAGTCATGTACCAAAATATTCATTGCAGCTCTATTTACAATAGCCCAGAGATGGAAACAACCTAAGTGTCCATCATCGGAAAAGACAAAGACCTACTAGAGAATGGACCTGAGGATATGGGAAGGGGGAAGGGCAAGCTGTGACAAAGCAAGAGAGAGGCACGACATATATACACTACCAAACGTAAGGTAGATAGCTAGTGGGAAGCAGCCACATAGCACAGGGAGATCAGCTCGGAGCTTTGTGACCTCCTGGAGGGGTGGGATAGGGAGGGTTGGAGGGAGGGAGATGCAAGAGGGAAGAGATATGGGAACATATGTATATATATAACTGATTCATTTTGTTGTAAAGCAGAAACTAACACACCATTGTAAAGCAATTATACTCCAATAAAGATGTGAAAAAAGCTGTATCCCAGACTGATTGCATGAACAAGCTTTCAAGTCAGGCAGCTTTGATTTGAATCCTTGCTAAGCCATTTACTAGCTCTAATCTAAGCAAATCACTTAACCTCTCCGAGCTTCAGTCTCCCCATTTGAAAAATGGGGAAAATTATGGGATAATGTATGCAGGGCACTTGTGCTCAGCCAACGTTTGTTATTATCATTCTTATTAACAACCTAGGAGATAAAAGAAATGGGAAGAGTTGAACCCAGTAGAAGCTGCCCAGTTATTCACCTCTCTGAACCTCAGTTTCTCCATCTATAAAATGGGGACAATTATTGTATCTCTTGGTTATTGTGAGTTGCTGCTTTGTGCCTCAGAAACACTGACTATGCTTTTGTATTTCTTCAGATACTACTGTGGTCTGGGAGCAAAGTCTTTGAAGAACTTACGGACATTGAGAGGCAGTTCCACAAAGCCCTGTACACAGTCCGAGCCTTCCTCAACTGTGACAGATACTCCGTGGGGCTCTTGGACATGACCAAGCAGAAGGTGAGAAGACTTCAGGAGCAGACATATCCAAGAACAGGTTAAATATATATGAGGTGGAGCCCAGACTTCTATCACAAATTCAGTGCTCAGGGAAGAGTCTGGGAGGATGTGGATGGTTGTGAAAAGATTTTCATAGGTCTTTTACACTGAGAAGAGGACTACCAACCTTTAAAGAGGAAAAGTCATCCTAGGGCACAGGGGAGTAAAAATAACCTGTATCTTCCCTAGTCTGTTGGAAAAAAATAAGTATGTGAGAAGAAGGTGTGATAAGGTGGCGAAGGTAGGTGATAAAGAAGTTTCCATGCAGGATGAAAGTCCAGAAAGAAGAAAGTTGCCAACTTCAGGAATTCTCAGAAAATGCACTCAAAGGTGGGCAGAAACCTTTCCTATGGCGTATGGAGCCCAAGGCTCATCCAGGCAATTGAAGTGGATGCATATGCTTAGATCTGGCCCCTCAGAATGCTCTGGGGTCACGTTGGCTAAGGTGGCAGAGACTCAACTGGCCCCCAGTCATGTTCTTCAGCTATAGCTTTTCCTAAACCAACTCTCCCATTGCTCTTTCTCTACCTGTCTCTGCCTCCTGGAGCTAATCATTTTCTGCCTTGGAGCAGAGTTCCAGAGTTATCTAGATATGTGATTTCCTCTCCCAAAGTCCCAAGATCCCTGTCGGTTTCATTTTGCGTGCTTTGTCATGCTGCGTGTGGTACACAGCCCAGTGGAGACCCTCTAAGTATTTGGTCGAATGAATAAATGAATTGCAGAATCCGGGGTTGGAAAAGAACTTAGGTCTAGTCCAGAGGCGCCCAAATGTGACAGTGAATTAGAATCTGCTGAAGAACTGTTTAAAAATTGCTGGGCTAATCATCAAAAAGTCTACAAACAATAGATACTGGAGAGGGTGTGAAGAAAAGGGAACCCTCCTACACCATTGGTGGGAAAGTAAGTTGGTACAGCCACTATGGAGAAGAGTATGGAGGTTTCTCAGAAAACTAAAAATAAAATTACCATATGATCCAGCAATCCCACTCCTGGGCATATATCCGGACAAAACTATAATTCAAAAGATAAATGCACCCCTATGTTCATAGCAGCACTATTCACAATAACCAAGACATGGAAGCAACCTAAATGTCCACCGACAGAAGAAAGGATAAAGAAGATGTGGTACATATATACAATGGAATATTACTAAGCCATAAAAAAGAATGAAATAATGCCATTTGCAGCAACATGGGTGGACCTAGAGATTATTATGCTAAGTGAAGTAAGTCAGACAAAGACAAATATCATATGATATCACTTATATGTGGAATCTAAAAAAAAATGACACAAATGAACTTATTTATGAAACAGAAACAGACTCACAGACTTCAAAAACAAACTTGTGGGGCTTCCCTGGTGGCGCAGTGGTTGAGACTCTGTCTGCCAATGCAGGGGACACGGGTTCGAGCCCTGGTCTGGGAAGATCCCACGTGCCGTGGAGCAACTGGGCCCGTGAGCCACAATTACTGAGCCTGCGCATCTGGAGCCTGTGCTCCACAACAAGAGAGGCCGCGATAGTGAGAGGCCCGCGCACTGCGATGAAGAGTGGACCCCGCTTGCCACAACTAGAGAAAGCCCTCGCACAGAAACAAAGACCCAACACAGCCATAAATAAATAAATTAATTAATTTAAAAAAAACAAAAAACAACAAAAAAACAAACTTATGGTTATCAAAGGGGAAATGTGGAGAGGAGGGATAAACTAGGAGTTTGGGATTAACATATACACACTACTATATATAAAACAGATAATCAACAAGGACCTGTAGCACAGGGAAATCTACTCAATATTCTGTAATAACCTATATGGGAAAAGAATCTGAAAAAGAATGGATATACGTATCTATATAATGGAATCACTTAGCTGTATACCTGAAATTAATACAATATTGTACATCAACTATACTCCAATAGAAAATAAAAATTAAATTTAAAAAAGAATAAATAGAAAATCTAACTAGACCTATAACAAATAAAGAGATCGAGTTAGTAATTTTTAAAAAACTTCCTACAAAGAAAAGCCCACAGCCACATATTTTCATGGATGAATTCCACCAAATATTCAAAGAAAAATTAATGCCAATCCTTCACAAACTCTTACAAAAATAAAAGAGGATGGAACATTTCCCTACTCATTCTATGAGGCCAGTATTACCCTGATACCAAAGATATCACAAGAAAAAACCCTACAGACCAAAAACCCTACAGAATACAGATGCAAAAACTCTTCAACAAAATACTAGCAAAATAAAACCCTGGTCACATATAAAAACCATGGTCAATTGATTTTCAACAAGGGTGGCAAGACCTTTCAAAGGGGAAAGAATAGTCCTTTTAACAAATGGTGCTGGAACAACTGGATATCCACATGCTAAAGAATGAATTTGGGGTCCTACTTCACATCATATACAAAAATTAATTCAAAATGGAGCACAAACCTTAAACTATAAAATCTCTTAGAAGAAAACATAGATGTAAATCTTTGTGGCCTTGGATTAGGCAACAGTTTCTTGGATATGACATCCAAAGCGCTAGTAACCAAAGGAAAACCAGATAAATTGGGCTCCATCAAAATTTAAAACATTTGTGCTTGAAAGGACACTAATGAAGAAAGTGAAAAGACAATCCATAGAATAGGAGAAAATATTTTCAAATCGTATGTCTGATAAAGGTCTAGTATGTAGAATATAAAAAGAACTCTTAAAATTAGGAGTATGGACAGACTTAGAGAACGAACTTATGGTTACCAAGGGGGGAAGGGTGGGGAGAAGGGATAGTTTGAGATAGACGTGTACACACTGCTGTCTTTAAAAATGGATAACCAGGTAGGTCTCTGCCGGAGACGTGGGGAAAGTGAGGGGCCTGCGGGCCTGGGTGCACCAGGCTACCGTGAGCAGAGGCCACGCCGGGCCCCAGGCCCCCCACGTGGGAGGCAGCCCCTCTGCAGGCCTCAGCTGGCGGAGTCGGGGGGACGGAGTGGCATGAATGCCAATGTCCTTGCTGGGACCACGAAAGACCCCAGTGCCTTGGTGCTGAAGATGGGCATGGACGCAAGGGGCATCACCTCCATCAGGAGAGGTGTCGAGGCCAAGGCTGTTTTGCCCAAGAAGGAGAAGCTGAAGCTGAGGTGTAAGAGGTGGCTGTAGAGGGATGCAGTTTCAATCCCTGGTCTGGGAACTAATCGCATAAGCAGCGGGGCAACTAAGCCTACGCGCTGCAAATACTGAGCCTGCACGCTCGGTGCCACAACCAGAGAGAAGCCCGCGCACCACAACGAAGAGCCCACGTGCCGCAAGGAAGAGCCAGTGCAGCCAAAATAAAATTTTAAAAAATAAATAAAATAAAATAAAATGGATAACCAACAATGACCTACTGTATAGCACAGGGAACTCTGCTCAACGTTATGTGGCAGCCTGACTGAGTCACTCTGCTGTGCACCTGAAACTATCACAACATTGTTAATCGGCTATAATATAAAATAAAAAGTTAAAAAAAAAATTAGGAGTATGGGATTAACAGATACGAATTACTATACGTAAAATAGATAAGCAACAAGGATTTACTGTATAGCACAGGGACTATACTCAATATCTTGTGATAACCTATAATGGAAAAATATATATATATAACAATCACTTTGCTGCACACCTGAAACTAACACAAAATTGTAAATCCACTATACTTCAGTTTTTTTTTAAGTTTGATGTTTTGCTCGTGAAGGGGAAAAAAATAAACCTCCTACAGCTCAACAATAAAAAGATAACCCAATTAAAAAAAATAAAGTAAAATGAAATAAATAAACATTGCTGGGTTACACGATAGTCTGCCTTTTTTACATAATGTTCTGTGAACATAATTTTTATCAGTACATGTGGATTTTTTTAAGACAACATACATACACATAACATACACACAGAAAAGAGCACTAATTACAGGAGAATAGTTCGATGAATTACCACAGAATGAACATCCCACTTAACTACCACCAAGATCAAGAAATAGAACATAACTGGCCCCTCAGAAGCCCCTTTCTTACCCCTTTGCAGTAACTCCCACCCCTTCCTCCCTAAAGGTAACCACTATCTGACCTTTAAAGCCATGTTAGTTTTGCCTGTCTTTGAAGTTCATATAAATGGAATCATATAAATACATACTCTTTTGTGTCTGGCTTCTTTTGATCAACATTTGGGTTTTAAGATTCATTCTGATTGCTCCTCATAGCATTAGTTCATTAATCTTCATTCTTGTGGAATATTCCATTATATGAATAATCTGCAAAGTATTTATTTATTCTACTGTTGATGGACATTTGCATTTTCGGGTTTGGGCTTTTATGAATATTGCTATTATGAACACTCTAGTACATATTTTTTGGTACACAGTTGTACCCATTTCCCATTTCAGTTAGGTATTTACCTGGGAGTAGAAATTCTGGGTAATAGCTTTTTTTTTTTTTTTTTAATATTTATTTATTCATGGCCACGTCGGGTCTTAGTTGCAGCATGCAGGATCTTTCCTTGTGGTACACGGGCTTCTCTCTAGTTGTGGTGCATGGGCTCCAGAGCACGTGGGCTCGGTAGTTTGCGACTCACAGGCTCTCTAGCTGAGGTGCGCGGTCTCGGTAGCTGTGGCACACGGGCTTAGTTGCCCCGTGGCGTGGGGGATCTCAGTTCCCTGACCAGGGATCGAACCTGCGTCCCCTGCATTGGAAGGCAGATTGTCAACCACTGGACCATCAGGGAAGTCCCTAGCTTTTTTTTTATTGAAGTACAATTGATGTACAATATTATATAAGTTACTGGTGTACAATAGAGTGATTCACAATTGTTAGAGAATTACCCTTAATATTACTCCTCTGGGTAATAGTTTTAACAGATATTGCCAATCTGATTTTCAAGATTATTGTACCATTTTACCCTCCCACCAGCAATGTAGGGGGTGTCCTCACTAATACTTGGTATTGCCATCTTACTAACCTAGCCATTCTGGTGGGTGTGTAGTGTTATCTGTTTGGGTATTAACATGTGTCACCTAATGACCAGGAAGCTTTATGTTTATTGACCATTTGGATATCTTTTGTGAAGTGCCTGTTCAAGTCTTTTCCCCATTTTTTTCATTCTATTGTATGTTTTTATCTTACTTATTTGTCGGAGTTCTTAACAAATTCTGGATATGGGTCCTCTGTTGAATGCAACATTGCAAATACCTTCTCTCATACTGTGCTCTCATTATCTTATGTTTTGATAAATGTAAGTTTTAAATTATAATGTAGCCCAATTTATCAATCTTTTCCTTTGTGGTTATTGGTTTTTATGCCCTATTTAAGAAATCTTTCCTGGCCCACATGTGATAAAGATATTCACCTATGTTAACTTCTAAAAGCCTTATTGTTTGAACCTTCACATACAGCTCTACAATCTACGTGACATTTCTAAACTGTAGTGTCAATATTCATTTTTCCCACACAGATATCCAATTACCAGTACTTGAAAAGACCATTCTTCTCCCCCACTGTTCTACTGAAAAGACCATCTTTCTCTATCATACCTCTATCATCAATCAAGTGTCCATATATTGGGTCTGTTTCTGGATTCTTTATTTTGTTCCCTTGGTATATTTATCTATTCTTCTGTAATACCATACTGTCTTAATTATAGTACCTCTATAAAATATCTTGATATGCAGTGGTAAAAGCCCTCTAAGTTTGTCATTATATACTAGAGTTTTTCATCATGTTTTATGTCTCTTACACTCCTTTCTGTATTTCCCGCCCTTTTATATTTTTGTTTTTTAGTTTGAATATTTCTTCTGAGCTATCCATGAATCTTCAGTTGTGTCTAATTGGCTGTTAAAACTATCTATTGAGTTCTTAATTTCAGGTATTTTTCAATTTTAGAATTTCCATTTCATCTTTCTTGGGGTTTCCAGTGCTCTTCTAAAGTTCCCTATTGTGTATTTGATTTCTTGGACATAATCAGTTATTTTAGAGTCTGGGTCTGAGAGCTATAATAACTGTAGATATATTCTATGGCTGTCTTTCTATAGTCTGTTTTATCACTTGATTTTCAGTTAATCCTTATCTTGTACATGACTATTTATTTTTGTTTGAACATTAGAGACATGTATAAAACATTTTAGAGATGATTTGAAACTCTGGGCAATGTTATGTTCCTCCAAAGGCGATTTATGTTACTTCTGGCTAGCGGTTGAGATAAAGGCAGAGCATCTGAATCCAATCAGGGATTGAGCTGATTTGAAGCTGGTCTTCAGTTTTTGCAAGGGATGTTCTGTTTCTGATCCACTTTTACTCCTAGGGTATAAACCGTTAAGAAGGGCCAGCTGAAACCTGGGTTGATTTCAAGGGTCCCTCCTCCTTGGCAGGCCCTGAATTCCAGTTTTATCCTAACTAGCCCAGTAAGCCTGTGCAGCTTCCCAGCTGCTCCACAGCATCTTTGGTATCAGCAAGGCGATCAAGAGGAAAAGCTGAATCAGACATCAGGCTCACATCTCTGGGCTTCCCTTCTCTGTGGGATCTTGGCCCATCAAGTCCTTGCTGCCTTGCTAGCTCTATGATTCCTTCAAACAAATGTTTATATACACATATGCATACATACACATATACAGTCCAGATTTCATAACAATTCTCAGTTGGAGGACTGGTCTGAAACAAACTGGCCACCATTAATAGGAGTAGAAATCCTCTTTCTTTGTTCTTTAGTCCACATACATTTACCTCATTCTTCTAAATAGTATGGTTATACCATAATTAATTTATCCTTTCCCCTATTTCTGGGCATTTAAATCATTTCTAAATAGTCTTGCAATTAAAGACAATGCTATAATGAACAACCTTGGAGTTAAATTCCTGCACACTTGACAGAGACTATCTATAGGACAAAGCTGTGGAAGTACATTACTAAGAAAAAATTTTTATTTTGCTTTCCCAAAATTTTCCCTCTAAAGGCTAAATCATTTTATACTCTCACTCGCACTGCATGAGAATTCCATTTCTCCAAACTCCTGCCAATTGTGTATATCATAAATCTTTTTATTTTTCCTACCTAAATGGGCAAAAAATGTTATTGGTTTTTTCTAATTGTTTTTTTCACTGATTACCAAGTGAGGGTAAATACATTTATATGTTTATTTGTGAGTTAACTTTTCTTCTTCCATATATTGCCCAGATTTTTCTGGGCAATATATGCCCATTTTTCCACCTTTAAAATTGAATTGTCTATTTCTTATTAAAATATAGGAGTGCTTTATCCATGATATAGACTATATCTCTGTCACATAGGCTGCAACCATATTTTCCCTTTCTGTGGATTATATTTTAACTGTGTTTATGACATCTTTCATCATACAGAAGATTTAAATTTTCTTTTATGGCTTCTGCGTTTTGAATTTTGTTTAAGAAAGACTTCCTCAACCTGAATATTATAGTCTGAAATAATCTGATGTGTTTTGATTAATATATTTTCATCTTTCACTCATCTTTTGAAATTATCAATATGTTATGGTATAAGGTAGGGATAAATTTTGTGCCCCCCTCATAATTCCCCATTTAAAGGACAGTCTACCCTTTCTCCACTGTTTTGAAATGCTACCATTTTGATATGCCATTTTAGCATATAACAGATTTCCATATACCCATGGGTTTATTATTCTGACTTTTGCCTTTAAAATAGCTCCCTAAGTGATTCTGGTGCAGTTGGGCCATATACTGATTTTAGGGAACCTCTGGTACTAGTGCAACTGTCCATTTGATTTTTGTAAATTCTTGAATCAAGTATTTTGCCGAATATGGCTAAATCCAGCAATAAGCACTTTTATACTCCTTCAGGAAGCAGCAAATGAATTCGTACAAATGAATGGTTCTTTTTTTTTTTAATCAAAAGAATTTCTGAGTAGTTGAATTCAAAAGAAATCTGGAGGTGCAAATTGAGCACCATTTTAAGGTGTTCAGTTTGCACCTTAAAGGATCTGAACACAGCTCTGAGCTGCAGTGTTCTGCCCTCTGTTTCTTTTGAACTCCCCCCTCAAAAGGGAAAGTCACATTTAAGCAAGAATATCCTGACTTAGTCATCCCCAATAGATGCAACAATCTAGCAATGAGAAGTGGGCTGGGCTGCCTATAATCACTCTAAGAACCTATGATTCTCCACGTCCCCCGACACCACCCCACCCCAGGTAGCTAAGCTCTTACCTGAAGTATTGACACTATGAAAAAAGTCAATAAAGGTCACTGAATTGTACACTTAAACTGGGTGGATCATATGGTATATGAATTATATCTCAAAAAAGCTGTTCAGAAATAAAAGAGAGAGAGAGATTGAGACAGAGGAAGGCAAGCATAAACATGCCCCACATTCCTCCCAACCCTTTGTTGACAGCATCTGCTTCTCCTTGGGACAATCTTCAGAATCACTCAGAGTTTGACCTTGACAGTGTCAGCCCCATGTCTTTCTTCTGGTCTCCTCTAACATTTGTGTTCTCCTTTTATTACTGTTTTGGTTCTTACCCCATCTACCTTACTAAAGTTACTTGAGGGCTTAATTCTCTCCTCCCTGACACAGCAGATTCCTCCAGGGCATAAACTGTGCCTTGCCCATCTCTCTCTATCTAACAGCAAGCATGTTGTGGAGCTTAGGTAAGTCCCCAGTTCACATTTTCACCCAGAATTGAATTGCTTCCTGTTGTTGGTAGTCAAGAGAAGAGCCCAACTGGGCAGAAGGGTGAGGATGTGAAATCTGAATTTCATGTGGAGTCCCTTCTGCTTGCCCTCTGGGTGATATTAGAACAAACCACCATGACAAACATGTTCAAACAAGAGAGAGAGGTCAAGAAGCATCCTGCCCACAATAACCCAGAGCTAGTGGATCACGGTCCCTAAATACCAGCAGATAAATGAACAGAGAGGCACTGGAGGACAGAGGCCTCCTCTGCCAGGCCCAGATTTGGCCCAACACAAGCTGTGCAGCTGCGTGTGCGGTAGGAAAATCAGCGGAGGAGTAGCAAGGGAGCGCCTGCATGGCTTCCCAGGTTCTTCTCCTGGGGCTGTGTGACCACGCAGAGCCTTTGCCAACCCTTTTCTCTCCTCTCTCTGCCCCTGTCTTTGCCAGTTGTCTTACAGGTGTCATCCTTTCCTGTTGGAGCCCAGATATGGGTCTATCCATCCATATTTGGCACCATTGTTTGTCCTTTCTCATCTGGAAAAAAATTTTTTTCCCTGTTACAAAAGCCATAAATTTTATTAGGGAATAATTGCTAAATAAAGTATAATCTCATTCCAATCCCCCGGAGAAAACCAGTTGTTAATGCTTTGTTGTGAATTCTTTGACAGCATTTTCTATATAAACACTGGGGTCACATGATTTATCTATTTTTGTCACCTCACATTTTTTACTCATCAGTGTATCATGGACATCTTTTTAATCAATACCTACACAACTGTGACATCATTGTTACTAGACGTACCATAATTGATTTAATAAGTCCCCTCCTATTGGACACTTAGGTTTTTTTCTGATTTTTCACTGCTATAAATGATACTGCAAGAAACATTGTTCCAGCTAAATGTTTGCTCACATGTTTAGCATGTATTAATACTTAAGGTAAATTTCTTAGCCATAGAGTCCCCATTTTCCCTCTCATGTCCCACAGCACAGGGAGTCTGAGGGTGCTCCAACCTAACTCCCATTTCTTGGCTATTGATTAGATAGATCTAGTACTTTTTTTGTTGTTTTTAAATTTTTATTTATTTTTTGGCTGCGTTAGGTCTTTGTTGCTGTGTGCACGGGCTTTCTCTAGTTGCAGCGAGTGGGGGCTACTCTTCTCTGCGGTGCGTGAGCTTCTCATCGCAGTGGCTTCTCTTGTTGTGGAGCACGGGCTCTAGGCGCATGGGCTTCAATAGTTGTGGCTCGCGGGCTCTAGAGCGCAGGCTCAGTAGTCGTGGTGCAGGGGCTTAGTTGCTCCGCGGCATGTGGGATCTTCCCAGACCAGGGATCGAACCCGTGTCCCCTGCATTGGCAGGCGGCTTCTTAATCACTGCACCACCAGGGAAGTCCCTAGACAGATCCAGTTCTGATGGTATTGATATATCTCAAAGCACAGACATGACTGACATTCTCCAACTCTAGTGAATCTTGTAGCCCTTCCAACCTTTGGTTTCACTGAGCTCTGCCCATCTTCCAGATTTCAGTGATAGATGACTCACACAGGTAGTTTTCTTTTCTAAATCTTTTTCTGATCTACTTTCAAGACACATAATTATTGTTTTTCTCATTCCTAGGAATTTTTTGACGTGTGGCCAGTCCTGATGGGTGAGGCTCCACCCTACTCTGGTCCCAGGACTCCAGATGGAAGGGTAGGTCTCTCTCTAGCCTGTCCAATATGATCAAATGTTTAATGAAATGCAAACGAGTAAGGCACTGTAGGCCCTGCTGAAGTTTCTTTACCACTTCAGTATTTATCTTCTCTGGGTTGGGTTTTCTCCCTTGAAATTATGATAATTCCTTACAATTGCTCAAGCCCTGTAATTTGCAAGGTATTTTAATATCTCACTGGAGTTTCACAATAACCCGGTGGGACTGACAAAGGAGGAATAAATATTCTCATTGCATAGATGAGGAAAGAGCTCCAGAAAGATCAAGCAACCTGCTCAAGGATCCACCCAGCAGGAAAACTGTAGACAATTAAAGCTGCAAATAATCTTAAAATCTAATCTAAAATGTACAAATTGATAGCCAGAAGGTCAATTCCAACCAATAGATAAATATGTTTGGCTACATACGTTTTTTTTAGTTTTTCTTTGTTTTTACCTTAAAACAGTTTTGAATTGGCAGCTTAGCACTTAAAAATCAAGGTATTTCTGATAAACATCTAGATTCTCAGTTTCTTTTCAAAAGGTGGCAGATCAGTCAAAACTGGACCCACAGTCCTGCAGGGTAAATTTGATTGGAGCTGAGTAGCGGCCGCCTCCTTGCAATGTGTGGCCTGAACTCTCTAGTTTGCACAGTCCCCCCGACTCCCTCTTGTACACCCCTGGCCTCCTCCCCTCATTTATGTTTCTATCAGGTCTCTCTTAGCACTTCAGTTTGTGACCTCTGCTTTCCTACTGTTGTTACATTTTAAAGATGAGGCAAAAACACTTTAGAGAAGCTGAAATGAAATGTGTGGGGATGTAAAGATGCAGCAGGGTAAACAGACCTGGCACTCAAATGGCCTATAGAACCTGTGGAATGACAGAATGACTTTAGCTGAGGCCGCATAGAATAGGCAAGCAGCAGAGTCGTGTCCTGAATTGAGTTTTAGTCCAGCGTTCTTCCCACAAAACCTTCCAGCCTGTCTGAAATGGTATGTCAATTTCTGCTAGGACGCCTGATTCCCCCCAGCCAACACTAACCCTACCCAAAATAAAGATAAAGGACAGCGTGTTTATGTGTCTGTGTCCGTGTGTGTGTGTGAGTGTGAGTGTGTGTGTGTGTGTGTGTGTGTGTGTGTGTGTGGAGACAGACTTTATTTAATCTTAATTCAAACTCTAGGGATTTAGAATTAACACCCTGGCCTGTGAGCTTCATATACACACCAGAAAAGATTTCAACCTTGGAATCTAAACTGTCTGTTCTGCTTTATCCAAAATGACCTTTATAACCTGACGCTGTCCAGTTTCAGACTACTCTTTTGCCCACACAATTTCATGATTTCATTTGGGAAGACTGAGTCTTCAAGGCTTACATCATGTGCTGTTGTCAGAAAACTATTTGGGGACATTTTTCCTTTTTAAGTACAGCTTTTTGTGTTGGCATAGTTGAGATGTTACTACTGAGCTTTTCATCTAATTCATATATGAGCTGGACTTCTTCCTAAAATTTAGAATTCTAGGAACTATATAGAATAGAGATCACCATAGCTTTCAGACACCACCAACTTCAATTAATTTCAGTTTCCCGGGCTGCTTTAATATTCAGCTCTCTGA
Organism: Lipotes vexillifer; assembly: GCF_000442215.2. NCBI lineage: Eukaryota > Metazoa > Chordata > Mammalia > Artiodactyla > Lipotidae > Lipotes > Lipotes vexillifer. The sequence goes on along the minus strand of NW_006772405.1, from coordinate 1,766,452 downwards.
GCTGAGCCCTGAGGTCAGAGGTCATCTCCAACTCCAGGACAGCCAGAGAAATATCACGCTCTAACTTATCCTTTTGCCTACTAACATCACTCTCACACTTTATCTGCCACATTCACATTAGAAATACAATCTTCATCTAGATTTTGACCAATTAACCTCCCCAAAACTTGGTTCTGAAATTCCCCCAAAGCAACCGCACCTCACTTCATCTCCTCTTAAAAATAAAGCGTTGTGTGTGTTTTTTAATTATGAAAAAGGCTAAGTAGACTTCATGGGAAAAAAAAAATAGCACTTCTTTTAAAACTGGTATATTTCCATGCATGATGATTTGGCTCTGGCTGTATGTGGCTCTTTCAAAGACCCTGTGTTACAGCGTCAGCTGCTTAGGTGCAAGGTGACAAAGGCACTCATTGATGGCTTGGTTTTGACTTTCCAAAGGCTGGTGAATTCCTACATGAATATGGCCTTGAAAGCAACTTGGCTGAGCTACAGTGTGTGGAAAAAGTTCTATTTACCTAAAGCACACTGAACTTTTCGTTGCTTTCTGTGAAAGCAAAATTGATTCTCCTGTGGGTTTAAAAGAAAAAGAGTCCATTTCTCACCTTTCTAAAAGAATCTCATGGAGACCCCTGGGTAGGGCAGTTTACCAGGCCCAGGGAGCCAGCAGCTTCCCTGGGAGAGCAGTGAACAGCCCAGGCCCAAGGACAGATGGCCCTGAAGCAAGAAGGCCATCTCCCCCTCCCAGAAGAAAACAGCTCTACCAAAGTCCCAGCAGATAACCGGGCCACCTTTGATTTCTAGAACCGTCCATAGGATATGACCTCACTGTTTTAAAACGTTCTTACCGCAATGTATTTATATTTATTGAAAAAGTAATACATGAGCACAGAGAACAGCTCACACCATACAAAAGAGCACAGCACAGAAATCCAGCCTGCCCTGAGGCAGCCACTGTGCCACTGTGAGCGGTCTACCTTTCCCAAATGTCCACGGACATTCCTGGGGGGTGTGTGTGTGTGTGTGTGTGTGTGTGTGTGTGTGTGTGTGTGTGTGTGTGTGTGTGTGTGTGTGTGTGTG
>NW_006772405.1:1763127-1765223 GCF_000442215.2 Lipotes vexillifer | reverse complement strand
CTTTCCCTATCAGCACAGATACAGCTAGTCGCTCTGGAGACATGCAAAGTATCCCCTATGCGCAGGAGCTCAGTTTGCTTAACCATCTCCAAGTGATAGATATCAGCTATCTCCAGACTTTCTAAAGCAGTCTGGTTGAGAGCCCTAGATGGGGAAAACAATGCTGTTACCTACATTTGGGAATATATCTATAGGATTTATTAACATATGTAGAATTACTGGGTCAAAGAATACGTGCATTTTAATCTATGAGAGACTATCTATGCTAACTCTCCAACCATAGTCTTAGAATCATAGCTGGAAGGGGCTTTAGGGATTCCCTAATTCAGTTTTTTAAATTCCCGGATTATCTTTAGAACTCAAGGCTCCCACAGTGGCTGCCTGGGCCGGGGTGAATGGGGGCAGAGGAGGACAGGACAGGGAGTGAGGGAAAACCAGGAGAGATGCAGGATCTCCATGTCCTCAACTCTGCTTCCATTAGGGCAGCATTACTTTCCTCTGCTTTATAGGATTAGGACCCATGCTTTGTTAGGGGAAAGGGTTCTGCTACCTGACACCAACAACAAACAAACACCACCGATTTTACAGCTGGGGAAACTGAGGCCCAGAAAGGACACATAGTGGAACCAAGACCAGAGCCTGAGTCTTTGCACTCTAGATCTATTCCTAACTCCATTTCATCGTGCTGTGGGGTTCACCTGGTCTTCCCTTGGATGCTTCCTACTGCAGGGGGCTCATACCTACCCTGGAGCAGCCAATGCCATGGGAGCCGATCTAGAAGGGTTCAATCACTGTAGCTGCTTCCAATGGTGGGCGTTGAGGAGCAGAGCCTCTGTCTCCCGCGTGAGGCCACGATTGCCCGTCAACTAGACACCCTCGACTAGATGAGGAATTTCCCTCTGTGGAGGTTCTGAGTCAGGAGGCCTTGATGGGGCCCAGGTATCAACATTTAAATCTCTAGGGCAATATTTCTCAAAATAACCTGTAGTAGAGGAACAATTTTTTTTTAATTTCCAATTTATCTTGGACTGATACTTTTCAAGATATGATAAAAGTCTACTATGCAAAAAATAAAAATTTTAAAAGACATACAAAACTTGTTTTTTTTCAAATTATCAGTTTCAACAGACCTAACCTAACTCAGTCAAATTGCTGTAAAAGTTTCTAAACACTGACTGTCAATTTCTGTTTTTATCTCATCATGGAATAGTAACAAATAGTTTGCAGACTGGTACCAGTCCTGGGACCACACTTTGAGTAGCCCCCTTTCTAGGCGAGAGTGCTACAGAGAGGAAAACACTATTTTAAGCTATTAACCTTAAGTGACAGTAGAAAGAGCTCTGAGCACAGGAGTCAGGGGCCAAGGTTCTGGTCCTGGCTTACTGTCTTACTATAAATGAGTCCTTTCCTCTCTCTGGGTCTCAGTTTTCCTATCTGTAAAATGATTATTACTAACCTGCCCATCACGTTCCAATAAGGTAATGGAGTTTTCCCTGGAGAGCTAGGGAAAAGGAACCTCCTGCCAGTATCCAACCCCATGTTAGAAAGTCATGGAATTGAACAGGTCTGATTTAAGAGAATAGGGGTTTTAATGGTGTAAGGAGGTGGGAGGGATGGAAGAGGTGGAATGTGAGTGGGGAAGCATGAGGGATGATTGGGAAGGCAAGTCTGCAAGAGCTGACGCAGCAAAGAGCAGCTGAGTGGAGGAGTGAAGGAGAAAGGGGGCCGTGACCATGGCGCCGACCCCACATGGAAGATGGCTGGGTTGATGATGCTGCTAAATGGGACAGAAGCCTCCTTCCACCTCCCTCTCTCACTAGACTCCACCAGCAATCTTTCTCTCTTTTTCCTTGTATTGAACCCCCAGATTCCCTTGGAATACTTCCTATGTCTCTTCCCAGCCCCCGATCCCAGCCCCTGCCTGGCCACTGTGAGCTGGTTCCAAGGAGGAGCACACTGAACCCTGAGAGTCAGCTGAGGACAGTGAGCTCCAGGGGCACCGGGACACGCCCTTAGAAGGTCAGGCTGGTGCTTCTGGAAAACCACAGGGCACAGGGTAAAGAACAAAGCCTTTCTCAAGGACACACTCCTGCTGA
>NW_006772405.1:1731738-1756810 GCF_000442215.2 Lipotes vexillifer | reverse complement strand
AGGGCTTGATCCTGTGTCCCCTGCATTGGCAGGCGGATTCTTAACTGCCGTACCACCAGGGAAGTGCCAGGTATAGTTTCATAGGAGTTCACTTTCAAACAACTGATGAAGTTTTTAATGCATTTTTCCATGTGTGTATATGATTTTCACAATAAACAAGTAAAAATAATACCCAAAATTGTGATATTGCTGTGTGGGATAAATAAGTATGTAGGGCTTCCCTGGTGGCTCAGTGGTTGAGAATCTGCCTGCTGATGCAGGGGACACGGGTTCGAGCCCTGGTCTGAGAAGATCCCACATGCCGCGGAGCAGCTGGGCCCATGCGCCGCAACTACTGAGCCTGCACCCTGGAGCCCGGGAGCCACAACTACTGAAGTCTGCGTGCCTAGAGCCTATGCTCTGCAGCAGGAGAAGCCATCGCACTGAGAGGCCCTCGCACCGCAGAGGGGAGTGGCCCCCGCTCGCCGCAACTAGAGAAAACCCATGCACAGCGACAAAGACCCAACGCAGCCAATAAATAAATAAATAAATAAATAAATAAATAAATAAATAAATAAATAAAATCTATTTTAAATAAAAAAGTTACCACTGTCTTTGACCTTTACAGGAATCCACCTCCGGACCATTGGGCTTTAGTGAGCGGTCTTCCCACTTACGTTGCCCAAAATGGCCTGGTAAGTAATACAATTTTGAGGGGGGAGAGTTTTGAATCAGGTGGAAAGGTGAAGGGATTTCAAATCAAGAGAGTGGGGAAAACGGTGGCAAGTGTGTATCTCTAAAAGCCCAGTTCTCCCATTTCTCAATTCACTCGATGGTTGGTCCAAGGGGATGCGCAGAGAATTGACATTTGAATAAATATGAAATACACAGAGAAAGAATCCTCAGATGGAAAGGTGCACAGTCTCAGTGACAACTAAAGATACTTACGCAAATGTCAGGGATAAAGGCACAAGTGGCTGGTCCACCAGGCTCACCACAGAACAAGTCCCAGCCTCTCATCCCAGAGACTTAGTTGCCACTCCCAACACCCCCCCCCGACCCGGTCCCTGCCACATTTCCAGCCACACAACAGAGCTCAAATGCTCTATCTCCCCCCATGCCCCACCCGCTTGGGGTGCAGGGTAGAGTGACAGTATCCCCTACCCTAGAGAGAAGGGTCATAGCTGCACATCACCCCAATATTTGAGCCTGCTTATCTCTGTATCCTTCCCCAGGCACACACACTACACAGTGCTGTTCATATATCAGGGTGTTTATTTATTGGGCATTTTCTATGTGCCAGGTGCTGTGGTTGGCTCTGGGGATACAATGATAGATGAATCAAATAGTTTCCGTTCGGAAGCTCATCATCAAATGGGAGATATCTTTACGAACAGATACTTAGACTATAATGTGATAAGGCCAGATAGAGATGTACATGGTATATTCTAGGAACACAAAGTAGGAAGCATCTAAACCAGCTTTACTTGCCAGAGTGTTTTGGTCTGAGTTTTAAAATAAATAGGGGTTAGGCAGGTGGGGCAGGAAAGAGGATTGCAGGTGGAGGAAGCAACATGGGCAAACAACTAGGGCTTGGAGGTTTGAAGTGACACAGAGTGTACAGTTCCGTGTTGCTGGAGTATTAGGTTTGAGACAGGAAGATGGCAAGAGATGAGGCTTGAGAGGGAGGGAAGGGCCAGATCACAGTAGCCTTGGACGCCAGGTCAAGATGGTGAAAGTTTAATCTACAGGCGATGGGTTTTTAAGCAAGAGGTTGGCACAATGAATTTTCATTTTAGAAAGAAAACTCTGAACGCTCCCTAGAAAATAGATATGAAGGGAGTAAGACTGGAAGCAGAGCGAAAAGTGTGTCCTTACAAACAAGAGATGAAGAACATCTCAACAAAGGCAAAGGCAGTAAAGAACACTAACTGTCTTCATTGCTAACAGCCATGGAGTGCTTATGATGAGCCAGGCAGTGAATACATTTGCTCACTTAATATTCATGACTCAGACAGAGATGAGGTGGAGAGAGGGAGATCAGGGCTCAGATCTAACACTGAAAGGGCTTTGTGACTGGTTGTGAGCAGAGAGGGAGGGAGAGAAGGACCAAAGCCAATTTCAGGCTTCTAGACTGGACAGATAATGCTGCCACCAGGTTTGGATGTAAGATGCTGAGATCAGTTTCAGACAAGGTGCAACAGAGACTTTTTTTCAGAAGCAAGTGTCCAGCAAGCAGCTAAAGAGATGACTCTGATGCTGTGGAGAGGACGGATGGAGATAGAGATTTGTGTCAACAAAAAGTAGAGATCTGTACTGACTACACTACAGACACTATGATAGTATATCTGGTCCTTGACCCCTTTGCTCCTAGGAGCAGATGGTACTTGAAACCATGAGTGTGGATGAAGTCACCAGGGAGAGTGAGGGAGACTCGGGGTAGAATACTAGAGGATGCCAGCATTTAAAGATTGGGTGGAGGAAGAAGAGTGTGTGAAGGAGAATCAGAAGAAGGGTTCAGAGGTGTCTGGAGGCTCAGGAGAGGGTAGTGTCATGGAAACCAAAGAAGTAGAAAGTTTCAACAAAGAGAGAGAATAACAAATGCAGCAAAAGTGATCCAGTGAGATAAGAAGCAAAAACTCTCATTGGGCTTGGCAGTGAGGAGGTCATTCATGGCCCTGATGAGAGCAGGCTTGGTGGCAAGGTGGAGGCAGAAAGCAGTGGGTGGTCTGCTGAGGTGTGGATGGGTAATGAGAAGGTAGAAAATGCAAGAGAAGGAGGAGAAAACCTGATGGTCACTACAAAGACCACATTGGGCCAAGGGAGGATTTTGTTTTCAAGGTTGGGAGAGAATCAAGCATGCCCATGGACTGAAGCTAAAGAGCCCTCAGAGAGGTTAGAAATCAGGAGAGAACAATAGCAACTGATGGAATTGGCCCAAGGAGAGGCCAGAGGCGTGGTACAGAGGGTGGGCACTCTTGAACAGGAGCAGGGACAGCTCATCCTCTCAGACAACAGAATGGTCTGATCTACTGGGATAGGCAGGGTCAAAGCAAGCTCACATGGTACCTTTTTGAGAACTAGAAAAAGGTGTCCCTTCTTGATGGATGAAAAGAGAAAGGCTAGGGCCATTGTTCTGAAAGTCAAGAACAGGCTGGATTTCAACTCCCAGTCACCCCCTCAGCCAGATGCCTTTGTGCAGTGCACATGCTACACAACTGTATACAGTGGCCCCATAGGCAGGACTCTGGAGGGATCAGATAAGAGTTATCTGCATGATAGGGTAAACTGGTCCAGTTTTCAGGAGAGGAATCTTGCAATATAAATACAACCAGAGCTACAGCACCTTTTACTTCTTCATCTGCTGTGAAGTTTACAGCACAAGGAAAAACTCCTTCCTGACAAAACAAATATAATTGATTCAAAGATGTTTAGAGTGGCATTATTTAGATTAATTTAAAAAAACTGGACATAACCAAATACTCAACAAAAGGGGGTAAGAAAATGGGACACCTTACTATAAAACTACAGTCTTCAAAACAGTATGGTATTGGCACAAAGAACAGTAGAGAAAGCCCAGAAATATGCCCACACGTACATCATCATACATCATTGTTGTATGATCAATTAATCTACAACAAAGGAGGCAAGAATATACAATGGAGAAAAGAAAGTCTCTTCAATAAGTGGTGCTGGGAAAACTGGACAGCTACGTCTAAAAGAATGAAATTAGAACGTTCTCTAATACCATATACAGAAATAAACTCAAAATGGATTAAAGACCTAAATGTAAGATTGGACACTATAAAACTCCTAGAGGAAAACACAGGCAGAACACTCTCTGACATAAATCACACCAATATCTTATTGGATCCACCCCCTAGAGAAATGAAAGTAAAAACAAAAATAAACAAATGGGACCTCATTAAACTTAAAAGCTTTTGCACAGCTAAGATAACCATAAACAAAACGAGAAGACAACACACAGAATGGGAGAAAATATTTGCAAACGAAGAGACCAACAAGGGATTAATCTCCAAAATTTACAAACAGCTCATGTAGCTCTGTATCAAAAAAAAAAAAAGACGACTCAATCAAATAAATAAGCAGAAGATCTAAATAGACATTTCTCCAAAGAAGACATACAGATGGCCAAAAAGCACATGAAAAGATGCTCAATATCACTAATTATTAGAGAAATGTAAATCAAAATTACAATGAGGTATCACCTCACACTGGTCAGAATGGCCATCATCAAAAAATAATAATAATAATACAAATGAATGTATATACAAAACAGAAACAGACTCACAGACTTAGAAAACAAACTTATGGTTACCAAAGGGGAAAGGTGTGGGGGGTAGGGATAAATTAGGAGGTTGGGATTAATACAGACACACTACAATATATAAAATAGATAATCAACAAGGACCTACTGTACAGCACAGGGAACTCTACTCAGTACTCTGTAATAACCTATATGGGAAAAGAATCTGAAGAAGAATAGGTATATGGATATGAATAACAAAAAAATAAATAAAAGATGAATGAGATATGAAAAAAGCTAACATTAAAAAGAAGAAAGTGGGACACTATACAGCTATTAATAACAAAAAATTATAGCCTTAACTTTCTCAAAGCTTGGAAATGACTCAGAAGTGAAGCAAATGGTAAGAAGCCATGTTTATAAGGCAGGTTTCCTGTTCGGTAGCCTCAGTTAATAATTCAAAACCATCTTAAGCATGTCTACCTGATGACAAGAATGTGAATGCCTTGGATAAGGATGTGATATTTCTGAAAGTAGCATGCCCATTGCCCTCAATGGGTACTCCATCAAGTCTAACCATAACTCCATTATTCCTCTTCATGGCTTTCAGATTTGCAACATCATGAATGCACCTGCAGAGGACTTTTTTGCATTCCAGGTAAGTTAGTTTTTATTTACTCTCTCAGTCATATGATATTTTTTCCCCCAAAGAGGATTCAAATACATTAGAATCCATCTACTTTATTGGGAAGCAGTCTCAACAAAGCGAAAATGTGAGTGCAAAAAAGTCATGTGCCCATGGAAGTGGGGAGAGAGCTAATTTGGTAAATCCAAGGTCCCATGTGGTTTTAAGGTTTACACCCTTTGCTTTCTGGCCTTAGGACCTTGGCTTATGCTATTCTCTCCCTTACTACTATCTCTTGTCCAAATGCCCTCTGCCCTTCAATGATAACCCCAAATGCTATGAAACTTCTATGAAGTTTTATTCTGCTTCCCCTGGCTGAATATCATTTCTGTCTCCTTAGGATTATCATGGAATGTTGTTTAGTATTCCATTTGATTTTGTTTGTATTTTTAAAAAATGTTTGCGGAGGGCACGCTCTGGGCCAGGCATGGGCACGATGCTACACCAGCTACAGAGGTGGACTAGACAGGCATGGTCTTTGTCTTCAGGGAGCTCATGATCATATGGGGAAAGAGGCATGTGGAGTGCTGGTCAGGACAAGAGCAGAGGGACAGAGGAGGGACTCTCCCAGGGGGGCTTGACTTCGTCTGGGAAGAGTCAAGGAACGTGTCCCTGAGAAATTATGTTTGGGCAGTAAAGAAAGGAGAGAGGATTGCAGGAAAGACAGGGCTTGTTGGAAGGAACCAGAGTAGACCAATGAGACTGAGGGGAGAGTGGCAGGACGAAACTCTAGAGAGGTAGACACAGGCCAGGTCACACAGAGCCTGGAAGGCCATGCCAAGGAGTTTGGCTTTCTTACTCTATTTCCCTTACATCATCTTTCATGATCCTTCCTTGTCTTTTAGATTAATTCCTCTTGGCAAAATATAGCCTTCCTTTGGTCAAAGGTCAGGGCTTATCTTTCTTAACCTGTGCAGCTCTGGGTGCCCTGTCAATATTTCTTGAGTTTAGCGTGCTAGGTGTACGAAAACCAAATCATGAGCAGTCAGGAAATAATTAAGAAGGAAATAAAAATGGCTCATAGCAAAATTAGTGGGTTTTTTTTTTTTTTACTCCTTAAATAACATTATGAAAGACCTTAGAGAGAATATCCTTCCAAGGTTAAAACCGTATGTCTTGTGTTGTGATGTTGACCACATTAGTGTGACGAGGCAAATTGTTGCTGAGAGTTGCTAACCTGATTATAACCACAACAGAACTTGATCTTTACCCAAGTCATCTGATTAACTGTAGTTTATCCACTTTAATAAATAAAGTCTAATCTTGTTTTTAGATTCCAGTCTTCTGTCTCCAACTCTTCCTCCACAAAGTAGCCTGAGTGATTTTTAAAAGAAAAACATAAGTTGCATCAAGTAACTTTGCTCCTTAAAAATGTTTAATACTAAAAAAAAAAAAAAAAAAAAAAAAAAAAAGTTGAATACTTTCTCATTTCACTTTTATTCACTTCCAATAAAATCTGCTTCTTTATCATGGCCTTCAGAGAGGCCGTGATAGAAAAGGTTAGGGAGAGAGCTGGGAGCCTGAATTCAAGTTTCCCGACTGACAGCCCTATGCTCTTTGGACTGTATTCTACATCCCTCCGAAGTCACTCTCCTACCAGGTGCTGAGTTCAAGTGCTACTTAAATAATAATAATTATCATCTCACCACCTTTAAAATCTTGGAACTTTCGAGCTAGAAGACTCTCCAACTCCAGGAAGCCTTCCTTGACTTCCTTCCCTCCTCTGGCTCCCAAAGTACCTTGCAGAACTTCCCACATGAAGTGTGACTGCCTGTTTACCTTCCAGACGTGAGCAACCTCAGGACAACACCTCTGCCTTATTTTTCTTAGTTCTCCCATCTTCTAGCTCAGGTTCTTGTACATTGTAAAATACTTGATAAGTCTTCAATGAATCAGTGGAAGAAAGACTAGAAATTGTCTAGTTATCCCCATTTTGTAAATGATGAAAGTGAGGCTCAGAGAGATGGGAAATGACTCACAAATGGTACCTTATGATTGACCAAGATATTTCACTTCTCTTTTCTCGTTTGTTCCATGAGGTACATACTCTTACTACTGGCCCCATCTATAAATGAGAAAATTGAGGCTCACAGAGATAAAACAACATGCCAAAAGGAACACAGAAAGGCAGGTTGGGAGGCAAAAGGTACAGGTTATATCCATCCAGTTGATTAGTTCAAAGTTACAAGCATCACCAACATGGCCCCTTTTAAGCCAGTCCCCTGCAGTTAGCTCCTGTATCTGAAAGGGAAACACTACCTCCCTGGACTGTTTGTTTGCATCATTAGATCCCCAATACACAGCTCATTGCCTGGCACATGATGGCCCTGACATTTTGGGGATGAAACAGTATAGCTATCTGGCTTGTGGCGCTCCCACCAGACGGGCAACCTGCTCATGGCGTTTGGCGACTAAAATCATGCAAAGCCCAACAAGGTCTAACCTCTTGCCACTCCCTCAGCCAATCAGGGTCATAATGCAGCATGAAGTCCTTTACAGATGCCTCTGCAGCCTGGTACCTGAAGCAAACTTACTCTGGCTCTTCTCTTGCAGAAAGAGCCTCTGGATGAGTCAGGATGGATGATTAAAAATGTCCTTTCTATGCCAATTGTGAACAAGAAGGAAGAAATTGTCGGGGTGGCCACGTTTTACAATCGCAAAGATGGGAAACCCTTTGATGAAATGGATGAGACCCTCATGGAGGTATGGTTTTTGAGGAGGCCTCTAGACGTGGTATTCAGAGTCGGCTCACCAACGAACTTGGCTTCCAGAGCTGCATGGTGGGGCCCTTATGTGCTGCTGCCCCAGCTCAGGAGGGATGGGAGCTCACCTTGTAGACACTTTCCTGACTCAACATTTATTCTCTTTGCTCTCCCTTCTGCACTGCAGCAGTTGTCAGAGAAATCTATATTCCCTTTTGTAAAAAATTAATAGACTTTACCTTTTAGAGAAGCTTTAGGTTCACAGCGAAATTGAGCAGAAAGTACAGAGAGTTCACTTATATCCCATGTCCCCACATACGCACAACACATTCCCTTTCTGTGAAATGATTAGACATCAGGATGGTGCTTCATGTGTGTTAGAGCTTTATTCAAAGTGCATTCCCATCCATTATTTCATCTTACCCTAACAACATCTCTTTGAGGAGGGCAGCACACAGCTAATCAAACCCATTTTGTAGCTGAGAAAATGGAGGTTTACAGAGTCTTACCCTAAGTTACAGAAGCAGGATCAAACCTGGATGTTCTGCCTCTGATTCTTCCTTTCTTTCCTTTTAGTCTCTGACTCAATTCCTGGGCTGGTCTGTCTTAAATCCTGACACTTATGAGTCAATGAACAAACTTGAAAACAGGAAGGATATTTTCCAAGACATGGTGAAATATCACGTGAAGTGTGACAATGAAGAAATCCAGAAAATCTTGGTGAGTAGCGTTTTTTTCCTGTTTCTACTCTAGAAATGGCTGCTATGGGGACAGCTGTCCCTCGCAGGGTTACCTCAGTCTTAGAACCAGACCTTGGCTTAACAGCTCTAGAAACTCCATTTTTCTCTGTGCTCAGGGCTAACATGGTACTAGAGATGGAGTCACCAACCACAGTCCCTACTCTGAGAGGAAGCTCTATCTGAGAGATCAATGGACAATGGTCAGTTGCTCAGAGCCTCCCTCCATGAGGTCAGCTCACTTAGAAGACTCAATCTTTCTGAGCAAAGAAATAGTTCAGAGGGGGGGTTAGATGTTTGTAGGAAGCCCTCACATAGTTTCATCACTGTACAGTATATAAGGTAATTTCACACTTATGATGCTTACAATAGCCCAGTAAGGTGGGCAGGGAAAGGATTTGGTTTTTTTGGCCGTGCCACATGGCATGTGGGATTGTAGTTCCCTGACCAGGGATCGAACCCACGCCCCCTGCATTGGAAGCTCGGAGTCTTAACCACTGGACCGCCAGGGAAGTCCCAGGGTAAGAATTTTTACCCCCATTGTAGAGATGAAGAAATTGAGCCCCAGAAGGGGGAAGTAATTTGTCCCCAAATCACCCAGCTCGTTAAATAGGTCTCATTTAACATTCAGGATAATGAGCAAATTATCACTGGGCTGAAAAGGCTGCCTTGGGAGGTAGTGAGCACCCCATCATGAGAGGTATCTAAGCATAGGCTGAGTGATCATATATCAGGGAAGCTACAGAGGAAAATCCCACCTGGGTGGGAAATTGGATGACAGGCTTTCAAAGATATGTGAGAATCAGTGATCCACCATTCCTGGGATTTTGGTCTCAAAGAGATCAAGATTTTAGAAGTAAACAGAATTAGCCAAAGGGCATTGGATATGATGCCCAGCTGAGTTCCCAAGACTTTGGTTTATACACTGCACAAGTTGAAACAACATAAACCAATGTTTTCAGAGAGCATTTCTTAAGCTGGGAAGATACAACAAATATGATCGTTTTGATCCCAATAACTGATAAATCCAAAGGAGAAAACACCCAGTATGGATGAACTGACCCATGGTTTGCTTATCTCAGTCCATAATTTTAAGCCAAATGATGGATATGCAGACCCTATGGAGGCGTAGCTTCAGTGAACCAGTTAAAAGTTAATAGACTATACTCTAGATCAAGAAATCCGAAACCAGTTATTGGGTCCAGGTTCCCCCCTCCTGTAGCACATGGGGAAATAGGCCCAGAGAGGGAAGGAACTTGTCTCAAGTCACACAGTAAGTGAGAAGAGCCAGGACCACGAGCAAGGACTCCAGACCCCCAGTCAGCAATAATAACAATATCAACAACAGCCTTACTTAATTTTAGCACTTACTATGGGCTAAGCACTGCTCTCGGTGATTTACATGCATTATTTAATTTAGTTGCATATATGTTTTTGGAAATGACTTTGCATAAGGGAATTCCCTGGTGGTCCAGTGGTTAGGACTCTGCACTTCCACTGCAAGGGGCATCGGTTGGACCCCTGGTCTGGGAGCTAAGAACCCACGTTTAAAAGAAAAAAAAAAAAGACTTTGCATAATCTAATTTTAACTTGCCAGTTAAGTACTTTTATTATCCTCATTTTACAGATGAGGAAATGGGAGATCCAAGCCAGTAACTGGCAGAGCTCGAATATGCACGAACGGCTCCGTGGCTCCAAAGCACATGACCTTGAATTTACTTGTTGACAATAAATGTTGAATGACAGTCTCTCTGAGTCCGTAGCTCTGTTGCAAGAACTCTCGTGGAAGAAGAAAAAAGGAAATGGAAAAGTAGAGATATATTTAGACCTTAGATGTAGTAAACTAATTCTTTTCTCTGCTATTTCGGGCCCCGGCAGAAAACCAGAGAAGTGTATGGGAAGGAGCCGTGGGAATGCGAGGAAGAGGAACTGGCTGAGATCCTGGTGAGCTGCGCAGCAGCGCTGGCCCTGACCAGTTACAAGCACAGGGTGTGCCCCAAGCATGGGCGGGGAGTGTCTCTGCCAAGCATGACCCTTGCCACTCTGCTCTGATCCTTCCAGCAGACTCGGGATAGGGACAGGGCTTGGGTGGGGGTGGGGGGGGATAGGAGAGGGACCCAGGAACTCTTCATGTGTCCCAGTCACTTGACTCCATGTTTCACACAGCAAGAACAGCTGCCAGATGCAGAGAAATATGAAATTAATAAATTCCACTTCAGCGACCTGCCCCTGACGGAACTGGAGCTGGTGAAATGTGGAATACAGATGTACTATGAGCTCAGGGTGGTGGATAAATTTCACATTCCTCAGGAGGTGAGGTCGAAACAAATGTTTGATTTCCCTTTTTCTTTTCCCTCTTTCTTTTGTGCTTGCTTTAAAAAAACAAACAAGCAAACTCAATCTGTAAACTGCCTTAAAAAGAGTGTACCCTCAGCTTTTAGGATTTAAAGCATTAGTCACATCTCACAGATGCGTCATTTATCAGAAAAGAGACACATGGTTCCTCTGAACTGTGGTGTTTCTCAAGGTGGGTATTGAGGCACTGAGTTCTGAAGACTGTGGATAAATGGGATGCCAAAAACAGTCCTACAGTCAAACAGAGTGGGAAAAGTGGGTTAAATCCATTTAAACAGGACTTTTTCCCCTGCAGGATTCCTTCGGTGTGCTGTGCATCTAGGGGGACGGGGATGGACAAAAAGGTGGAGGTGGGGGTTATGTCGCGTGCAGAATTTCCCAGACTTCTTTGATTAAAGCAGCGGTTCTAAATGTGTTGCCCCAAAGCACATCAGCATCACCTGAAAACGGATCATCCTCCCCATTCCCCCCCCCCCCCCCCCCCCGCCCCGCCACACACACACTCCTAGCTGTAAGTAATTAGATACTGTTTTCACAAGGCCTCCCCACAGCCCAGAGCGATTCAGACGTGCACTCAAGTCTGAGAACCACTGATGTAAAGACCCCTTTGATTTTTCTCCCGTACAGTTCCTTTAAGCTTCTCCCAGGGCCTCGTTTCATAACCACGTCCATTGTCATAGTACCTAGCAGTCTGCAAAGTGCTCTCACAGCCTTATTGCATCTATTGCTAGTTCACACGTGGTCTCCAGGGCGGGGGCTGGAGCATCTGGGGGTCAGCAGGCAGCATCCCCACCACCACCACCCCCCTAGCCTTGGCGCAATGCTGCTGCCTCACTGATGTGCATGTGTTCGCAGGTCCTGGTGCGGTTCATGTATTCCCTGAGTAAGGGCTACCGCAGGATCACCTACCACAACTGGCGGCACGGCTTCAACGTGGGGCAGACCATGTTCTCCTTGCTGGTGGTACGGTGGTGGCGGCATCTGGTCGGCGTGGTGGGTGGGACCGCGGGAGGCTGCGAGCTCCTGCCACACTGGGACAACTTCGTGCAGCTCCCCTAGCAGCAGCGGCATCATTCTTCTACTTACTGCTTTTTTAAAAAAAATGCAAACAGAGTACATGCTTAGCATAAATGAATTCCAAGAAGAGAGAAGTATATAAAATAAAAAGTAAAAGAAAGCTACATTCTTCTCCCACCCCCAAGCCGGTATTTGGAGAAAACCATGACACAACTCCTTCAAGATTTTCTTCTAAGAAGCATTGAGACATATTTGTTCACACACACATACACAAAGTTTATTTTGTTCATAACCAATTAAATATTATTATTCTGTAACATGATTTTTTCATTTGAAAGTATATAAATATATCGACCACATTCTTTAAATATATTTTTATTGTGGTAAAATATACATAACCTAAAATTTACCATTTTAACCATTTTTAGGTGCACAATTCAGTGGCATTAAGTATGTTCACAGTATTGTGCAACCATCACCACTCTCCATCTCTCGAAATTTTCCAACTTCCCAAACAGACACCCTGTCCCCATTAAACAACAGTATTAATGCAGCTCCCCAGTTCCCCTGTCCCCAGGCCCTGGCGACCACCTTTCTACTTCTTCAGCCTCTATGAATTTGATTATAGGTACCTCACATAAGTAGAATCATACAGTATTTGTCCTTTTGTGTCTGACTTATTCCACTGAATGTTTTATTATTTATTTATTTATTTATTTACATCTTTATTGGAGTCTAATTGCTTTACAGTGGTGTGTTAGTTCCTGCATCACAACAAAGCAAATCAGCCATACATACACACATGCCCCCATATCTCCTCCCTCTTGCGTCTCCCTCCCTCCCACCCTCCCTATCCCACCCCTCTAGGTGGTCACAAAGCACGGAGCTGATCTCCCTGTGCTATGCGGCTGCTTCCCACTAGCTATCTACCTTACGTTTGGTAGTGTATATATGTCCATGCCTCTCTCTTGCTTTGTCACAGCTTACCCTTCCCCCTCCCCATATCCTCAAGTCCGTTCTCCAGTAGGTCTGTGTCTTTATTCCTGTCTTACCCCTAGGTTCTTCATGACATTCTTTTTCTTAAATTCCATATATATGTGTTAGCATACGGTATTTGTCTTTCTCTTTCTGACTTACTTCACTCTGTATGACAGACTCTAGGTCTATCCACCTCATTACAAATAGCTCAATTTCGTTTCTTTTTATGGCTGAGTAATATTCCATTGTATATATGTGCCACATCTTCTTTATCCATTCATCCGACTATGGGCACTTAGGTTGTTTCCGTCTCCGGGCTATTGTAAATAGAGATGAAATGAACATTTTGGTACATGACTCTTTTTGAATTTTGGTTTCCTCAGGGTATATGCCCAGTAGTGGGATTGCTGGGTCATATGGTAGTTCTATTTGTAGTTTTTTAAGGAACCTCCATACTGTTCTCCATAGTGGCTGTACCAATTCACATTCCCACCAGCAGTGCAAGAGTGTTCCCTTTTCTCCACACCCTCTCCAGCATTTACTGTTTCTAGATTTTTTGATGATGGCCATTCTGACTGGTGTAAGATGATATCTCACTGTAGTTTTGATTTGCATTTCTCTAATGATTAGTGATGTTGAGCATTCTTTCATGTGTTTGTTGGCAGTCTGTATATCTTCTTTGGAGAAATGTCTATTTAGGTCTTCTGCCCATTTTTGGATTGGGTTGTTTGTTTTTTTGTTATTGAGCTGCTTGTAAATCTTGGAGATTAGTCCTTTGTCAGTTGCTTCATCTGCAAATACTTTCTCCCATTATGAGGGTTGTCTTTTCGTCTTGTTTATGGTTTCCTTTGCTGTGCAAAACCTTTGAAGTTTCATTAGGTCCAGTTTGCTTATTTTTGTTTTTATTTCCATTTCTCTAGGAGGTGGGTCAAAAAGGATCTTGCTGTGATTTATGTCATAGAGTGTCCTGCCTATGTTTTCCTCTAAGAGTTTGATAGTTTCTGGCCTTACATTTAGGTCTTTAATCCATTTTGAGCTTATTTTTGTGTATGGTGTTAGGGAGTGATCTAATCTCATACTTTTACATGTACCTGTCCAGTTTTCCCAGCACCACTTATTGAAGAGGCTGTCCTTTCTCCACTGTACATTCCTGCCTCCTTTATCAAAGATAAGGTGACCATATGTGCGTGGGTTTATCTCTGGGCTTTCAATCCTGTTCCATTGATCTATCTTTCTGTTTTTGTGCCAGTACCATACTGTCTTGATTACTGTAGCTTTGTAGTATAGTCTGAAGTCAGGGAGCCTGATTCCTCCAGCTCCGTTTTTCACTCTCAAGATTGCTTTGGCTATTCGGGGTCTTTTGTGTTTCCACACAAATTCTGAAACTTTTTGTTCTAGTTCTGTGAAAAATGCCAGTGGTAGTTTGATAGGGATTGCATTGAATCTGTAGATTGCTTTGGGTAGTAGAGTCATTTTCACAATGTTGATTCTTCCAATCCAAGAACATGGTATATCTCTCCATCTATTTGTATCATCTTTAATTTCTTTCATCAGTGTCTTATACTTTTCTGCATACAGGTCTTTTGTCTCCTTAGGTAGGTTTATTCCTAGATATTTTATTCTTTTTGTTGCAGTGGTAAATGGGAGTGCTTTCTTGATTTCACTTTCAGATTTTTCATCATTAGTGTATAGGAATGCCAGAGATTTCTGTGCCTTAATTTTGTATCCTGCTACTTTACCGAATTCATTGATTAGCTCTTGCAGTTTTCTGGTAGCATCTTTAGGATTCTCTATGTATAGTATCATGTCATCTGCAAACAATGACAGCTTTACTTCTTCTTTTCCGATTTGGATTCCTTTTATTTTCTTTTCTTCTCTAACTGCTGTGGCTAAAACTTCCAAAACTATGTTGAGTAAGAGTGGTAAGAGTGGACAACCTTGTCTTGTTCCTGATCTTAGTGGAAATGCTTTCAGTTTTTCACCATTGAGCACAATGTTGGCTGTGGGTTTGTCATATATGGCCTTTATTATGTTGAGGAAAGTTCCCTCTATGCCTACTTTCTGCAGGGTTTTTATCATAAATGGGTGTTGAATTTTGTCGAAAGCTTTCTCTGCATCTATTGAGATGATCATATGGTTTTTCTCCTTCAATTTGTTAATATGGTGTATCACGTTGATTGATTTGCATATATTGAAGAATCCTTGCATTCCTGGAATAAACCCCACTTGATCATGGTGTATGATCCTTTTAATGTGCTGTTGGATTCTGTTTGCTAGTATTTTGTTGAGGATTTTTGCATCTATGTTCATCAGTGATACTGGCCTGTAGTTTTCTTTCTTTGTGACCTCCTTGTCTGGTTTTGGTATCAGGGTGATGGTGGCCTCATAGAATGAGTTTGGGAGTGTTCCTCCCTCTGCCGTATTTTGGAAGAGTTTGAGAAGGATGGGTGTTAGCTCTTCTCTAAATGTTTGATAGAATTCGCCTGTGAAGCCTCCACTGAATGTTTTTAAGGCCTATCCATGATCTAATTTTATGGCTTCAGAGAATTCTGCATTGTTCAAGTAGACCATAATTTCTTTATCCAGCTCCCCTATTGTTGGACATGGGGGTTGTTTTCGATCTTTCACTATTACACACAGTGCTACTGTGTCCTTGGATGGACATACCTATGTGTATATGTCAGTCTTTTTGTCTCAGAGGGTTTGCAGTTTCTATATTTCATTTACAAGTGTTTTCCCATCCAGGTTATGACACACTTCTCTGCCCTTGCCCAGGCTCCTCATCCTCATTCCTTTCCCTTGTGGCCGGAATGGTCAGGGCAGAGTAAGCTCTAGGGCCAGGAGGCAGGAATTCTGGCTAGGCTGTCATTGAGAGTGAAAAACACACCCCTTAGACTTGATTTATTTCTTGGAGTCACAGAGTCAGCATCACCTCCCCAGGGCTCTTTCCACCCTTGACTCCAACACCCTGCACAAACAAGGAGTTAAGTACTTGCAAGACGCTCAGGGAAAAATTCTTCTGGGCTGTGCTTGAATCGGTAGACCAGGCTTGGAAGGTTCGCTTTACCAGTCTGGTCATGTTCAAAAACACTCTAAATCCTAAAACTCGAGGGCTGTCAGTTTCTCAACATTCATCCAGTTTGATGCCCTCCACTTTGAGTGTGCACAATGAGATACTGAGGCCCAGAGGGAGATGCGACCAGCTAAGGTCACTCAGGAGTAAGGTGACGCACCAGCCCCATTTGCCCGGGACTGTCCCCGTTCTAGCACAGAAAGTCCCACATCCCAGAAAACCCCTGAGTCCCGGCAAACATCTGGTCACCCTGTGGCGCCAGGGGTCGAGCCAAGATCAGACCTGTGTTTCCAAGCTCCAGGCCCTCCCCCTCACACCTGAGCTCTCAGCCCCGCTTCTGACCCCCGCAAGAAAGGAGTGAGTGCTATCTCTGACTGCTCTTCCAGACTGGAAAGCTGAAGCAATATTTCACAGACCTGGAGGCCCTGGCCATGGTCACCGCCGCCTTCTGCCATGACATTGACCACAGAGGCACCAACAACCTCTACCAAATGAAGTGAGTCAGTGCTTACTGGCCCTCCTCTCTACCTCCGGCCTCCAGGATTGATTACCTAGATCTGAATGGGTCTCAGCTAGACTCGCTTGCCAAGGAGAAGTCCCGCAGTCCACAGCTTCCCACTTCTTCCTGCCCTTTGGATCTGGGTAAACTCCTGTGATAGACAGAATAATGACCCTCAAATATGTCCACACCCCAATGCCTGGAGCCTGGGAATATGTTGCCTTACATTCAAAAAAAAACTTCATGGGTGTGATTAAGTTAAGGATGTTGAAATATAGGGATTATCTTGGGTTATCCAAGTGGGCCCCACATAGTCAGAAGGGTCCCTATAAGAGGGAGGTGGTGGGGATGTCAGAGAGGACAGAAGATGTTACACTGTTGGCTTGGAAGATGGAGGATGGGCCCACAAGCCAAGGAATGTAGGGGGCCTCTAGAAGCTAGAAAAGGCAAAGGAAACAGATTTTCCGCTACAGCCTCCAGAAGGGAAGCAGCTCTGCAGACCCATTTTAGACTTTGAACTCCAGAGCTGTAAGATAATAAAATTTCATTGTTTTAAGCCATTCAGTTTGTGGGAATGTGTCAGAGCAACAACAGCAAAAACTAATATATGACACTTCGTCACTCTTCTCCTTCCCTTCCTACCTGTTGAATTAATTCAAGCCAAGATGTTAGTAACTGAGAACGGTTCATTTATTCACCTTGGGTTTACAATGCTCCCAACACCAGCGTGGTAGGCCCTAGGCTAGGCAAAGGAGGTACCAGGGTAAGCAAACCAGACACAGTCCCTGTCCTCACAGAGCTTATATTCTAGATAGTCTCTGAAGCAGAGTCCTTGAACCATGCTCTGGGGGACCCCCGTGACCACCTTGTGGGCTGGGCAGAGCGGGGACGAGTGTGATACCCATATTATAAGTGAGGAAACTG
Organism: Lipotes vexillifer; assembly: GCF_000442215.2. NCBI lineage: Eukaryota > Metazoa > Chordata > Mammalia > Artiodactyla > Lipotidae > Lipotes > Lipotes vexillifer. The sequence goes on along the minus strand of NW_006772405.1, from coordinate 1,739,594 downwards.
AGGCTCTTCCCAGGGTCCACAGCCTGTAAGTCATTAACAAACCCTAGAACATGCTTCTCTGAGTCTTCTCAGTTCTTTCCTGCTGCTCCAAGGTTAGAGATTGTGTTTACATTTTACCTCGTGGGAAGCTAGGTACTGATCTCAGTGCTTGGCGCATAAAAAGGGCTCAACAAATATTTATTGAATAAAGACATGAATAAATATATTGCTTGTGGGAATTCAGTGGCTTCCCCTAAGGATCAGGTATGGAGGATGTGGGGCTTTGTGATGTTCAAAGTACGGCCCAGTGCCAATGTCCATGGATTGGCACTGGGCCGATAAGTTTCTAAAAGTGCACGTGGCATTGTGTTTGTGTCTTTTTCTGGGGATAAGTGTCCACACTTCTAGGGAGTGCACGACCTCAAAGAGGCCCAGAGTCAATTGTGGAGAAAACTAAAGCCTGAGGGTCAGGACACCTGCTATCTAGTCCTATTTCCCACTGTCCTACTGTGGGGCAAATTCCTTCTTACTCCTGAAGTTCAACCTCTCTGCCTGCAGAACTAGGAGGTGACAGGAATGGATGATGTTTTTAACCTTCACCTCAGCCATTTCATACTGATCCTCTCTCTGCGTGTCTCTCTCTTTCTCTCCCATTCAGATCCCAGAACCCACTGGCCAAGCTCCATGGGTCCTCCATCTTGGAAAGACACCACTTGGAGTTTGGCAAAACATTGCTGAGAGATGAGGTAGGATGAGGGCCCTCTGCACTGGCTTTGGGGTCTGAGAAGGAGCCCCCATCTCACAAGAAGCCTGAGTGTGGCCAGGCATTGGCCTGGGCTGCCTCTCCCATCACCTGGGGTGGCCATCAGTAATTGAGCAACTTTACTGCCAGCATCACTTCTTACATCTCTCCTATGGTTTTCTCTTTAGAGCTTGAATATCTTTCAAAACCTCAATCGCAGGCAGCATGAGCATGCAATCCACATGATGGACATCGCGATCATTGCTACAGACCTCGCCTTGTATTTCAAGTTGGTGTTTCTTCTTCATTTTAAGAATAACAATGATTAGGGAATTCCCTGGCAATCCAGTTGTTAAGACTGCCATGGGCCCGGGTTCCATCCCTGGTCGGGGAACTAAGATCCCGCAAGCCACCCAGCGTGGCCAAAAAAAAAGAATAGCAATGATTATAATGATAATGAACACCACAGTTCTAATTGAATTAGTATATGCTCTGTGCCAGGCACCATACTTTTGCTATGGACACATCGACTCCCACTACAGCTCTACGAGTTAGATATTTTTACCCCCATTATACAGATGGGGAAACTGAGATCCAGGGGAAGATTAGCTAAGATCAGATAACAAATCCATGGTAGAGTCTGAGTTAGAACTTAGGTCTTCACTCCCAGGCGTTGGTTCTTTTCACCTGTTTTTTTTTTCTTTTTTTTAATTACGTTGTTTTAATTAGCCTCTGTCTGAAACAGCCAACATTAGAAGGCCAGGGGTTGCCTTATTCTAAGATGTGCTCCTTTAACAAACTGGTGTGTTTTATAGGAAGAGGACGATGTTCCAAAAGATCGTGGATCAGTCTAAGACGTATGAGACTCAACAGGAGTGGACGCAGTACATGATGCTGGATCAGACACGGAAGGAAATCGTTATGTGAGTTGAGACAGGGCTCAAACCCTGATCCCCTTAAGCCCGGGGTCATAAGGCAAAATTCTGCACTGACAGGCTTTGCTGCCTTCAAGAGAGCCCTGGGACACTTTCCACTATGGAGGCCTCTGACATATGAAGCAAATAAGTTATGCCAAAACAGCACTGCAGAAATTATGTGTTTAATCTTTACTCTAACACAAAAATACAAGACAGTATACTATCATTTTACTTCTTTGTATACAAAAAGTACACTATTTGAAGTATTTCTATCCTAAAATGCAGAACTTTTTGTGGTAAAGCGATGTGACTTTAAAGTTTTTGATAAAACATAGAGCATTATACCAATTATGGTTTGAGTGACAGCTAAATGTCACTCAAAATCTGTAGGCTTAATTTCTTAAGTGTTCTTTTATACATGGCAATGGCCTGCAAAACAGCTGTGCCATTCACAAATTAGTTCCGTGATTTGTGTGATATTTAGTGCTCTGCTGCCATGAGGTCTGGTAATGGGATGCAATTTTAAGTTTTCTGGTGAATGTCTTCTTTTAGTCTCTCTCCGTGTGCTTCCATGATTCACTTCAGTTGATCATGGGGTGAGAAGTGTAAATCTGAGCCTTTTCTTGAATATGTGGCCCAAGCCAATGGCTCCCCCGGCCCCCCTGTGAGAGGTCCTGGGTGTTGATGCCAAAGGAAACAAGTCCTGACCCAGTACCCAAAGAGGTGTTGTTAGTTTATCCCCAGATGCTTCTGTGGAGATGAGGTTTAATTAAGTCACAAATGTTACAAGTCCCTGCAACAGAGATGGGGCAGCTGCTGGGACAGGCTCAGGGAAGACTAGGCAAGTGGCCAGTCTTTCCCTTAGCTTTGAAGTTGTCCAAGCAGGCCTCCCCAAAGATCCTCCCATCCTGGGGAGCAGGGTGACCTGCACCACGGAACAAGGAGGCACACGCTGGCTACAGCTGCTCCCGGGCAGACCAGGAGCTGCCCTGCTGGACGTTTCAAAATGGTGCTGCAGAAGAACTGAATGACTGGAAAGAACACCAAGTTCTTGGACAGGGGGTCTTATTGTTAGAAAAGCCGTCTATTCTCCCTATTTATTCATTTAAAGTGATTCCAAGGAAAATATCGATTTTATCTTGGGGAGAATTAGGAAGCCAATTCCAAAATCCTTATGAGAAGTAAGTATACAAAAAGATCCAGAAAATTCTGAAAGAGAAAGGAAATAATAGGGACCAGCAGAGTTCAATCCTAGGCATGAGAAGGACAGGTCAATGAACAGACTCGAAAGACAAAGCCTACACTAAAAGTGGATTTTCTGCCAGTGGAGAACGGGATAATTTCATAAATGGCGTTGGGACAATGAGGTGGTCTGATTGTTTTTTTCCAAGGCCAGCAAGCAATTCTCCAGTTCTCAGTGAGCACTGACTGGCTGTCCTACAAATTTCACTCAATTCTCACACTATCAACCCGGAGATAGTGTCAGACCCCACTTACTAAGGGCTCAGCCCCATGAGACTGGCTACCTTTCAGACACCAACGGCAAGTCCTTGTTGCCTGTGCTTCTGACTGACTAGCTATAAATTGGATGTTCCCATGACCACCTCCTTGGGTTCGATTAATTTGTTAGAGTGGGTCACAGAACTCAGAGAAATGTTTACTTACATTACCAGTTTATTATAAAGGTTATTATAAAGAATACAAAAGAACAGCCAAACAGGTACATAGGGTAAGGCCAGAAGGGCTTCCATCCCCAGGGAACTGGGGTGTATTCACCAACCCTGAAGCTTATTAAATCTCATTGTTCAAGAGTTTTTATAAAACTTAATCTGCAGCTCCTCCCAACCCTTTCCAAGAGGCCAGCAGGTGGGGGTTAAAGTTCCATCCCTCTATTCACTTGGTCTTTCCGGTGACCAGCCCTACCCGAACGCACCTAGGGACCCTATCCTAAGTCGCCCTATATCACCTCATTAGCGTAAATCCAAAGGGGGCTTCTTGGGAAGGATAAGACACTCCTATCACTCAGGAAATTTCCAGAGTTTCAGGAGCCCTGTGTGAGGAACCAGGGACAAAAACCAAATATATTTCATATTCTACCACAGAGGTAAATCCCTATTTCACTCCTATAGCAAATAAATTCTAGATGAATCAAGGATTTTAGAATAATGAGAAAACAAACTAAAAATATGGAGAGAGGAAGAAAGCACGGGAGAATTAAAAAGAGTAAGCTTTTCTAAGTGTGACATAAAATTCAAGACATGAGTAGATCGATAAATTTGACTACATAAAAATTAGAGATTTCTGCACAACACACACAAGAACACATAGCTAAAGTCAGAATGCAAATGATACACTGGGGGAAAATATGTGCAACACTTCTGACAGAAAAAGAGCTAATTTCCTTAGTAGTGTTAATACAATTCAAGAAAAAGCCTAATCCCACAGAAAAAAGAGCAAATGGCATGAATAGATATATCCCAGAAAAGGAATTACAGTGGGATGTAAACATATGAATAGATGATGACCTTACCCATAGTGAGAGAAATGCAAAATAAAAGTACCTCGAGATATAATTGTTCATCCCTCTTACTGGCAAAGATTAAATGTTTGCTAACACATGGTGCTGGGCAGAGTGAGGGGCAACAGGCAATCCTATTCACTGTGGTGGGAATGTAAATAGGTGCAGATTTTTGTTTTGTTTGCGTGTGTGTGTGTGTGTGTGTGTGTGTGTGTGTGTGTGTGTGTGTTTTAAAGTTTGCTTATCTTTGATCTTAGTTTCCCGACCAGGGATTGAACCCAGGCCATGGCAATGAGAGCGCTGAGTCCTAACCACTGGACCACCGGGGAACTCCCCAGTAGGGACAGTTTTACGGAGGGCAATGCCTATCAAAATTGTAACCGGCCATACTCTTTGACCCAGCAATCCCACATCTAGCATTTACCCTCCAGATTTCCTCCCACATGTGCCTCAAGGAGTATGCACAAAGTTATTCATTGCAGCATTATTCGTAATCACAAAAAATATTCAAAAAACCTTAAATAACCATCATGGGGCACCAGGTTAAATACACTATGGCATTTTCACACAACGCAATGTCACGCAGACTTTACAAAGAAATGATATTAAGGGTTTCAAAAAATTTTGAAAAGCCAGAGGCAGGACTTCTTCAATCACTGTAAAAGCCAAGGTAGTCTTAAGTGGAAGTCCTCACTGAGCACACATACCCCTCCCAAAGCCTTCCAAGACAAATATAGGCTTGGATGGCCTCAAGGGAATCAGTGTTGTCCCTCTTCACGTTATCTTCTGGAGAAAGCACAGTAGGTGAGGCACGGTCAGCTCCTCACTCTTCTCCCATGTTACAAAAAAAAGGCAAACTCACCCTTCTTTGAAGTCTATAGTGCAAAGACCTCTGGGGCATCATACAGAGGGACAATAAATACTGGTGTCCTCAAAGCTTCTTTTAATCGTGGCATTATAAACCCAAGGGAGGGCTTCTGATAGATAAATTTGGAAGAATTTAAAGAATGGAATGACATTGTGACAAAACTCCTTCCATTCCCAGGGTTTCTAATTATTGCATCTAATCAGTCTTGCAATAAGAAGTATTCATTCATTAACTGATTTTTTTTTTCTTTTTGGCCGCACCACGCGACTTGCGGGATCTTATCCCCAACGGGGGATTGAACCCATGCCCTCAGCAGTGAAAGCGCAGAGTCCTAACCACTGAACCGCCAGGGAATTCCCAACTTGTTAACTGATTTTTAAAAAATAGTCCCATCCTATCTCATCAATAGATGAATTTCCAAAAATATTTGAGTGTTTAATAATTTCTAAAAATAGGTAGTATATTTTATTGTATTGGTTAAGCGTGTAATAATAATAACTCAACCCAAAAGAAAACTTTTCAACACTTGGAGACCTATGGTCAAAGACAGCATTGTTTAGTTATATAATTTCAACTAATGGACATATTTGGTTGCAAATAAGTATGAAAGGGTAATCAATTCATTTCATATATATATATTTTTTGAACGTCTGTGATATGTATACAGTTATACACATATATACATACACACACACACACACACACACACACACACACACACACAAAACATTAGGATAAAAATCTGTGGGGGAAGTCAACTGGAAATACAAGTTTATGAAGTAAAGGAAGAATGTAAAATTCCAGACTCTTTTTTTTTTTAATTGAAGTATACTTGATGTACAATATTAATCTGTTACAGGTGTACAATATGGTGGTTCACAATATTTTTTTTCTTTTTTCTTTTTTTTTTTTTGCGGTACGCGGGCCTCTCACTGTTGTGGCCTCTCCCGTTGCGGAGCACAGGCTCCGGACGCGCAGACTCAGCGGCCATGGCTCACGGGCCCAGCCGCTCCGCGGCACGTGGGATCTTCCCAGGCTGGGGCACGAACCCGTGTCCCCTGCATTGGCAGGCAGACTCCCAACCACTGCGCCACCAGGGAAGCCCGCGGTTCACAATTTTTAAAGGTTATATTCCATTTATAGTTATTATAAAATATTGGCTATATTCCCTGTGTTGTACAATATATCCTATAGCTTATTTTTTACATAGTAGTTTGTACCTCTTAATTCCCTACCTTTATATCGCCTCTCCCCACTTCCCTCTTCCTACTGGTAACCACTATATCTCCAGCTTGTTCTTCATATCTGTGAGTCTGCTTCTTTTTTTTATCACATTCACTAGTTTGTTGTTTTTTTTAGATTCCACATTTAAGTGACATCATACAATATTTCCCTTTCTCTGACTGATTTCACTTAGCATAATACTGTCCAAGTCCATCTATGTTGCTGCACATGGCAAAATTTCTTCATTTTATGGCTGAGTAATATTCCCTTGTATATACATACCACATCTCCTTTATCCATTCATCTGTCGACAGACACTTCAGTTGCTTCAATACCTTGGCAACTGTAAATAATGATGCTATGAACATTGGGGTGCATGTATGTTTTCGAATTACTGTTTTTGTTTTTTTTGAATATATACCCAGGAGTGGAATTGCTGGGTCATATGGTAGTTCTATTTTTAGTTTCTTGAGAAACTTTCATACTGTTTTCCTCAGTGGCTGCATCAATTTACATTCCCACCAGCAGTGTACGAGAGTTCCCTTTTCTCCACACCCTCACCAACGTTTATTATTTGTGTTTCGTTTTGTTTTGTTTTTATATGATAGCCATTCTGACAGGTGTGAGGTAATATCTCATTGTGGTTTTGACTTGCAGTTCCCTGATGATTAGCAATGTTGAGCATCTTTCCATGTGCCTATTGGCCATCTGCATGGCCAATCTTGGGAAAAATATCTATTCAGTTCTTCTGCCCTTTTTTTTTTTTTTTTTCTTCTGGGGCACGCGGGCCTCTCACTGCTGTGGCCTCTCCCGTTGCGGAGCACAGGCTCCGGACGCGCAGGCTCAGCGGCTATGGCTCACGGGCCCAGCTGCTCCGCGGCATGTGGGATCCTCCCAGATCTGGGCATGAACCCGTGTCCCCTGCATCAGCAGGCGGACTCTCAACCACTGCGCCACCAGAGAAGCCCATTCTGCCCATTTTTTAATCAGGATATTTTGTTTTGTTTTGTTTAGGTTGTTTATTTTTTTGATGTTGAATTGTATGAGCTGTTTTACATTTTTGGATATTAACCCCTTATTGGTCATATCAATTGCAAATATTTTCTCCCATTCTATAGGTTGTCTTTTTGGTTTGTTAACGGTTTCCTTTGCTGTGAAAAAGCTTTTAAGTTTAATTAGGTCCCATTTGTTTATTTATTTATTTTTAATATATATATTTTAAATTTTATTTATTTATTTTTGGCTGCACTGGGTCTTCGCTGCTGTGCGCGGGCCCCCTCCAGCTGTGGAGAGTGGGGGCCACTCCTCACCACGATGCCTGGGCCTCTCACTGTGGTGGCCTCTCCCGTTGCGGAGCACGGGCTCCAGAGCGCAGGCTCAGTAGCTGTGGCACAGGGGCTCAGCAACTGTGGCTCACGGGCTCCAGCGCGCACACTCAGCATCTGTGGCACTCAGGCCCAGCTGCTCCGGGCATGTGGAATCCTCCCGGGGCCAGGGCTCTAACCCGCGTCCCCTGCATTGGCAGGCGGATTCCCAACCACTGTGCCACAAGGGAAGCCCCATTTGTTTATTTTTTGCTTTTATTTCCTTTGCTTTAGAAGACCAATC
>NW_006772405.1:1725276-1731712 GCF_000442215.2 Lipotes vexillifer | reverse complement strand
AAAAAAAAATACATATATATATATATATATATATATATATATATATATATACATTGCTACAATTTATGTCAAAGAGTGTTCTGCCTATACTTTCCTCTGGGAGTTTTATGGTGTCTGATCCTACCTTTCAGCCTTTAAAATTCCAGACTCTTAAAGGAAAGCTTGTCTCTTTGTTTTTAAATGGGTGATGTGCTGATGGTTGATATGAAAATGCTATGCTATTTAGATTCCTTTATACTTAAAGAATGACATAATCATCTTAATAGCAAGATGTCAACTTCAAAATGTACAAGAAGGTAAACATTCTTCAGAATTCTTCAGCGAGGCACTCAGTGAAAAATGTTGAAGATCTATATAAAGCAGGGTTCTCGATCTTAACACTATTGACATTTGGGGACAACAACTCTTTGTTAGAGGGGCTATTCTGTGCATTTTAAGATTTCACTTAGTAGATGAAATCCCTGGTTTCTGCTCACTAGATGTCAGTAGCAGCCCCTCCTCCCCGGTTGTGACAAGCAAAAATATCTCCAGACATTGCTAAATATCCCCGTGGGGCAAAAACTGCACCTGGTTGAAAACCACTGCTGTAAAGCAGTCTTGGAGTTGGTCCATCGATTAGGAGATTAGACACATAATCAGAGCAGCTTCATACCTGGGTACATTGTACCTGTTACACACTTGTGGCTTCGGCACCAGAGAGTCGGGATTCAAGTCTCAGCTCTCTCACTTTTTGTTGTTTGACCTTGAGTAGTTTACTTCACCTCTCCGTGCCTCAGTTTTCTCATCTGCTGAAAGAGGATACTGGCAGTACCTACCTTATGGATTACAACAGGGGCTGAGCTGAGACACGTGGAATGCTGTGCAGCGTTGCTCACGGCAGGTACGGTGTTAGGCTCTTCCTGTGGTATAAAGAGACATATGTATTTGGCCTTTGTCCCCGTTTCCCGACACAGAGCTCTGAAACCCTTGATAGCAGTAAGAGTCATAGGCTTGGCAGGAGTGTCTTTTGTTCTAATGAAGCAACTCTTGGTGGGACCCCCAGAGGGCTTCAGGGTAGGGGCTGATCACCAGAAAGATGAAGCCTTGATTAGAAGCTTGGAACTTTCAGCCCCAGCCCAACCTCTAGGGAGGGGAAAGGAGACTAAATTAGTTACAAATGGCCAGTGATTTAATAAATCATGCTTATGTAGTAAAAATGCCATTAAAACCTCTAAACAACAGAGTTCGAAGAGCTACTAGGTCAGTGAACACATCTACTTGCTGGGAGGGTGACATGTCTGAAAAGGGCATGGAAGCTCTGTAGGCACCCCCGACCCCATACCCTCTCCTATGCATCTCTTCCACGTGGCTATTCCTGAGTTATATCCTGTATAATAAGAGTTTTCCGAAGTTTTATGAGGTGTCCTACCTAGCAAATTTTTGAATCTGGGGCCTGTGGGAACCCCGTGACTCTGTAGTCAAGTTAGAAGTGTGAGGAACCTGGGAACATGATACTTGCAGCTGACTTCTGAGGCGAGGGTAGCCTTGTGGGACTAAGCCCTCAAACCTGTGAAGTCTGACGCTAGTGTCAGAAGTGAATTGTATTGGGACTTCCCTGGTGGTCCAGTGTCTAAGACTCCGTGCTCCCAAAGCAGGGGGCCCAGGTTCGATCCCTGGTCAGAGAACTAGATCCCACATGCCGCAACTAAGAGTTCGCATGCCACAGCTAAAAGATCCCACATGCTGCAACTAAGACCCGGAGCAGCCAAATAAATAAATTAAAAAAAAAAAAAAAAAAAAAAGAAGTGAATTGTATTGAATTGAATCGAATCAGAGGACACCTAGTTGGTGACAGAATTGGTTGTTGTGAGGAAAAAACCCAACACCCCCCTCCTGTGCTCTGATTATCTTGGAGTACTCACCTCAACCCTTGAGGCATCTTAAGCCGATTGACTTTTGTGAGTCTCCTGCATTGCTATCTCTTGGGTCACCCCACTTTAGTGTGTTCACTGTAGGACCAAGATGTTACAGTACCTCCAGAATCGGAGTGTGACTTTCACTCGTCATTAAACCCTTTATGTCTCCACCTAATTGCAGGTCTCACGCTGGATAGTCTGACCAAACCGTGCACTGGAAGGTTTCTGTGCATGGATTAGAGATCCTCTAGTGGTAGAATGTGAGGCCTGACACCTGCCACGAGCTCAGATGGCGATTACATTTTGAAATGGTTGGGAAAAATAATCAAAAGAATAATATTTCCTAACAAATAAAAATGATAAGAAGTCAAATTTTAGTACCCATAAATAAAATGGTATTCTTATATGGAGGGCCACACTATGACTTTCGTGGGTCATAGGCACTTTTGCCTTCATGGTTTCTTCCTCCGTTTAAATAAGTAAATAAAGATCATATTTTATGACTGTGTTGGTATAAAGACAAATATAATCCAGGCTGAAGTCATTCATTATTCATAAATTTACTATTACTATATTCTTTTTTTAAATAAATTAAGATTTAAGTATTTTCATGGGCCCCTAAAAGTATCCTGAACCCTAGGCACTGCCTAAGAGATAAGTGACCCTGTCTTTTTTTTTTTACTGAGCAGCCCATCCTCCCCTCCCCCATCCATCCTTCCATCCATTCATCGATCTAGTAAAGAATATTAAGAATTTAGAAACAGCCCCTTGCCCTCTGACATGGCCCACACTCTGTCTGTGGACTGTTTCTCCCAGGGCCACTCTCACCTTTTGAGATGGACCGCATTCCGTCTACGGAATGTGTACCTCTCTAAATAAATCCACTTCTTATCTATCACTTTGTTTCCCACTGAATTCTTTCTGCCACGAGACACAAAGAACCTGAGCTTCAGTAAGTCTTGACACCAGGAACTAAGGCCCCCACCCAGGCGAAGAATGGAATGATGATGTGGACCCTCCTGACTTCAACTAAAGCTTGGTCTCTGTCTACCTTCGCCCCGATTCTATGCTGAATTCTCCTCTGCTTAAGCCTTCACATGCGCCCTTAGTTTAAAACTTCCCCAGTTTTGCAGTTGGAGGAGACACTACTTTGGGAAAAGATCCCTGGTGTTCTCCTTACTTGCTGCAAGAAATCAATCCTTCCTTCTCCCCCACATCCCCCCTCCAAAAAAAGAATTTAGAAACACTGTTTGTGCTTGAATCCAAAAGGCAACCACTGTACTAAATACATACTTCTAATATACATCCGCAAATAATGAAATAGTGGCCAAGATTCTCAAAATCTTTAATCACTCTCCTCAAGCAGCTGTAGTCAAGCAGCAATTAAGGGCCACTTTAAACCCAATGAGCTCATCAAGGCTCCAACCTCAGCTGCTATCTGACGTTAGGCACTCACTGTGTTCAAAAGAGTGGAGCTTTGGGAAGGATTGGACAGAAAGTATGAAAACCACGAAGACACCGAAAATACTGCAAACCAAAACTCATATATCCCCAACAATGTGGGGCTAATGGATTAAGAGTTGTTTCAGTGGTAAATGCCTCCAGGGCGGCACTCCTAAATCCTAAATCCTCAGAATCTATCTGGGGCCTGGCATGCAGTAAGCACTCAGCAAAGTGTGCTTGGTGAGTTAACAACCTCCAACCCCTCTCAAGCCCTGGGCCACGCAGCTCAGGCCTCACCGGTCACCTACCCAGTCACCTTTCCGGTGACTGGATGCCAGGCGCCAACTGACCTTGTCTTGGCTTATCTATGGCTGCTTTCACATCGCGATGATGAAACTGAGTAGCTGCTATTGAGCCTACATGCTCTGCAAAACCTAAAATATTTACTATCTGGCCCTTTACAGAAAAAGTTCGCCAGCTCCTGGTTTAGTGTTTTACAAATGAAAAAAGTGAGGCCCAGAGAGACAAAGTGACTGACCTAGTGTCACACGGGCATTCGTGGAACATCAAGGACTGGAATCCAAGTCAACCCACCCCTCTCCCGGACACCCACAGATTTCTCAGGCTCCCTTCAAACTTTCCCCGCAGGCTACAGCCTCCAGGCCAGGTGTAATTCCATGAAGAATCTGAATGCCTCTCAGGTGTGCCTGGGATGCTTTCAGGGGTCAGCCAAGGGTCAGGGAGAAGCACCACTGAGCATCCCAGCTGAGCGGAAGTAACGTTTGCTTTGCTTTGGGCCAGGTGAGCGGGAGCCCATCCTGGTGATTGTGATGAAGGTGATAACGATAAAGATGAGGACCATGGGGCACTTATAAAATCATCTTATGTGACGGTCACAGTAACCCCTAGGACAGATAAATTGCATTGAACCCTGTGAAATTGCTGACTTACGACAGTTTTTGACCCACAAAATGAGAATTTCATATGATCCAACCTAATATGCTTATCTCATTTCACCAGAGAACAGAGAAAGATTCAAAGACATTAAGTCACTTGCCCTAGATATGGCAAGTAAGAACAAGAGTGAGAATCTAATTGCTCTAATTCCAAAGCCTTGTACAGAGTTTTATACTGTTCTCCCATTCAACTCCACCCCCTCCTCTCGCTGACTCTCACCTCCCTTGGGGATAAGGTTCAAATTTCTCAGCATGTCTTCATGACTTACTTTCGCTCTCTTCTGCATAATAACCCTGTTGTCATTTACTCTCTTTCATCTTAAAATCTTCCGCTTCCTCACTTTGCATGTCTAATCTATCCCCAAACCCTGTTGAGTTTACTTCTTAAATGCCTTGTCTATCTGGACACTTCCTTTTATTGCCACCTCCATCTCTTGTCTGGATCCTGAAATGGCTTCCAAACTGGGCTCCCGGCTGGCCTTCCTGTGCCCTCCGTACCGAAGCCACTGTGTTCTCTGTAAAATGCAAATGTGACCGCTTCCACTCTTCAGTGGCTTTTCCCGCTGCTCTTAGCATAAAGATGTCCCCTCACCGCGGCCTGGGTTCTGTGGGTCTGCCCTGCTCATGTCTTGGGTCCCCTCTCACCCCCTCTGCCACCTGCTCCCTGAGCTCTTCCTCCCTTCCAGCTCTTTGAGTGTGCCAGGCTTCCTTCCACCAGGGCCTGTGCACTAGATGTTCTCTCTGCCTGGAATGTGTTTTCCCACTACCTTTGTCACCAAGTTCACTGCTATACTTCCAGCAGATATCAGCTCCAGGGCCACTTCCTCAGGGAAGCCCTCCCTGACCTCCCAGACTTAGGTCAGTTTCTCTTGTTACATTATCTCCTAGAATATAGGACTCCTTTCCTTCAGAGTATTCGGTTGTTTACACATATTTGTGAGACACATGTGTGACTCCCCAGCACCAGCTCTCTGAGAGCAGGGGTGCTGTGAACCAGCCCCTGCCTGACATGTGGCATGCATACACGTACAAGGATGGATAGATGAATGCTCCCACGGTCACCTGCTGGATGGCCCTCTGCCCTGTGGCAATGCCGTGTACCCTCCACTACACCTCTGCCCACTATACCCTTTCTTCTCTCTCCTCCTGGAGAGCTCCCATGCACCCCCAGGGCGCTGCCTCACTTCACCTCTCTGAAGGCCCCTGCACCGAGCTAGTTGCTCTCACCTTCGGATTTTTCTTTCTTTCTTTCTTTTTCTTTTTGCGGTATGCAGGCCTCTCACCGTCACGGTCCCTCCCGTTGCAGAGCACAGGCTCTGGACGCGCAGGCCCAGCAGCCATGGTCCACGGGCCCAGCCGCTCCGAGGCATGTGGGATCCTCCCGGACCAGGGCATGAACCCGTGTCCCCTGCATCGGCAGGTGGACTCTCAACCACTGCGCCACCAGGAAAGCCCGTGGATTTTTATTTCTTTGCACCTTGTACTTCTACCATCCATCCCACTTAGCATATTGTGATAACAGTTTTTGTGTTTTTCTTCCCCTCTACGTTCCTTAAGTGACTATGAGCTCCCTGAAGGCCTCTCTGGATCCCTAATGCATAGCATAGCATCTTGGCCTCGGAACACCTAAGGCAGTGGTGCTGAAGTGAATGTAATGCCTTGTCTTTAGGGCACGAGGCTTTGGATTGGCTTTTTTGGTGTCCAGGTGTGTCCCCCACGCCCCCTTCCCCGCCACATCCCACGAACATACCAAATCTCTATCTCTAAAACTTAGTTGTTTCCCTAATTGCTGGGAGTGATTTTCACATGATTTCTCCAGCCAAGGAAAGTAAACCTCCAGTGCTCTCCTGAAGCCACACCTGTGGGCTTAAAATGTAGACACTGACGGGTAGCAGGGAACCAGTTACTCCTGGATTCACAGCCAAACATTCATTTGTTTAATGTGTTTGATGGTAAACATAGCGTCTACAACACAACATGAAGCATTAGGCATGTGTTCTGAAGTTATTACAAAGTATAAAGGTGTTTCTAAGAGATGTATGCATTCCTGAAAACTTACTTAAAGATTTCTATGAGTTTTTGAGGGTTTACTTAATTAAAGATAGTTAAGGGCTTCCCTGGTGGCGCAGTGGTTGAGAGTCC
>NW_006772405.1:1705914-1725184 GCF_000442215.2 Lipotes vexillifer | reverse complement strand
GAGGGGGGGCCCCAAAAAGGGGGGGGCCTGCGCCCCAAAAAAAAAAAAAAAAAAAAAAAAAAAAAAGATAGTTAAACCTGTTAATATTTCATAACTCCTCAGGCCTCCCAGACCAGCTTATGTAACCCATGCCAGATACAGCTGGTAAACTGTAAAACCATCCAAGCCACTAGTTAGGTTCAGAGCCCCAACCTTCTCCAACTATTCCCTTCCCAGCCCATGCCCATCATCTCACCAAGTCGGATTGGCTCTACCACGTGAGGTTGACCCCATGCTCTTCCAGCCCGCGGGTATTGCTGCAGGTCAGGCCCTCCTGCCATCCTGCCTGCATTGCTGCAGCGTCTTCCTTCCTTCCTTCCGTCTTCCCTCCCTCTCCTGTCTGCTTCATCTTACAGGTGCTGCCAAGCCGCTCTGATGAGGTCATGACCTGGCCTTGAACCTTCAAAAGCTCTTCCTGCTTATTGGATACACCTACACTCCCCAGCATGGAATTAAGGCCCATAGTACATGGCCCCAGCATTCCCATCCCAGACGCTCATGCCACTACACCCCGACTCTGAAACACATTCTCAAATTCGCCCCTTTCTCCAATTCTTTTCCCATGTCCCCTCCCTTCTGTCTTATATTGTACCTACCTATGTAATAATACCTGTCTTACCTTCCATTATTATGAAACTCCTTTAAGAATTTATCGCGGTGGTTAAGAATCCACCTTCCAGTGGTTAAGAATCCGCCTGCCAATGCAGGGGACATGGGTTCGAGCCCTGGTCCGGGAAGATCCCACATGCCACGGAGCAACTAAGCCCGTGTGCCACAAACATTGAGCCTGTGCTCTAGAGCCCACAAGCCACAACTACTGAGGCCATGTGCCATAACTACTGAAGCCCATGTGCCTAGAGCCCGTGCTCTGCAACAAGTAAAGCCACCGCAATGAGAAGCCCGTGCACCGCAACGAAGAGTAGCCCCTGCTCACCGCAACTAGAGAAAGCCCGCGCGCAGCAACGAAGACCCAACACAGCCATAAATAAATAAATAAAATAATAAAATAAATTTCTTCAAAAAAAAAAAAAGAATCCGCCTGCCAATGCAGGGGACACAGTTTCGAGCCCTGGTCTGGGAAGATCACACATGGCACGGAGCGACTAAGCCTGTGTGCCCCAACTACTGAACCTGTGCTCTAGAGCCCACAAGCCACAACTACTGAGCCTGCGTGCCACAACTACTGCAGCCCGTGTGCCTAGAGCCTGTGCTCCGCAGCAAGAGAAGCCACCGCAATGAGAAGCCCGTGCACCGCAACGAAGAGTAGCTCCCGCTCGCTGCAACTAGAGAAAGCCTGCGCGCAGCAACGAAGACCCAATGCAGCCAAAAAAAAAAAAAGAAAGAAATCCAAATGAAAATATTTTTTTAAAAAGTTTATCTTTTAACCCTTTCTTTCTTTCCTCAATCCCTTCCTCTACTTCTTAACATAAGGCTTCCTCACAATGACCAGGGTCGCCTTTCTCCCTGCATCATGCATTACTCAGTGGGGCAAAAAGCGGTTCTTGGGAGAGGAGCAAAAAATCTTAGATATTACAATGGTCTGTGGCCCTCCAAACAGATATACAGTATGCCTGTGCTATTAGAATTTCATGGTACAGCGATTATAGGAAAAATGTCTAATAAAAAACTCTTTGACAGTGGAGCAGGGAGGATGATGAGAAAAAGGTTGAGAAACATTGTTCTATATTAGACAGGAGAGAAAGAACTCCGAGGATATGATGAGATTTAAATGAAATTGATGTCTATAAAATGCCTAGAACAGTGTGAGGCACATAATAGAAACCCAATATATGTTCCTGATCATCGCCAGTGTTTATTATGCACACACTATATCCAGGCACCATGCTAAGATTTTTCACACATTATTTCATTTAATCTTGCACCCACTCCATGAGGGACGTACCATTATTATTACAGATGGGAAACTGAGGCATAGAGAAGTTGGTTTAATTGCTCAATGCCAAACTCCTGTTAACTGACAGAGGCAGGATTTAAACCTCTATTTGATTTCAAAGCCTGACCTTCAGATGCAATGGGGAAGTGACCCCTCTTCTCACCATGGGATGAGGTCACCTACTAGTAGGGGCAGAGAAAGGAGAGATAGATGGAATTAACCAGATATACAGCCATGACTGGCTCTGGACTGATGGCTGGTGTGCTTGTGTGCAGGGCCATGATGATGACTGCCTGTGATCTCTCAGCCATCACCAAGCCTTGGGAGGTGCAGAGCAAGGTATGCATTCCTCCTGACCTGAGAGAAGGAGCATCCCAGTACTGGTGACAGCAGCTAACGGGGCTTGGATTCTCCAGCTCCTGAGGCAGCCCACCTTTGCTCCATCCTCCTCTGCCAAGACATGGCAATCACCTGAGGACCACTCCCATGATGACATAAAGTGGGGTGGCAGGGCAGGAGTGGGGTTTATGTCTTTGCTGAGCTGGAAACCCACATGGGATGGGAGCACGGGTAGGAGGATTGGGGCTGGGGCTTGACTCCATGGCGGGTGTCTGCCTGTTGCAGGTGGCGCTACTGGTTGCTGCCGAATTCTGGGAACAAGGTGACCTGGAGCGCACGGTGCTGCAACAGAATCCCATTGTGAGTAGAGAAGGGACTTCAGCCTGATACTGGGCATGTGATCTCATCCTGGTGGAGATCAGTGACCTTGCCGTGATGGAGAGATGTGCCTCCTCACCCTTGACACAGGGATGTGTGACCTTACCACAGAGATGACCTTTCCTTAATGCAGTGGTTCTCAAAGTATGGTCCCTGGAGACCACCATCAACCTCGTTACTTGGGAACATATTACAGTTGCAAATCCACAGACCCACCCTGGACCTACCTGAACAGAAACTCTGGGGGTGGGCCAGCAATGTGCTCTCTCCTAAAGTTTGAGGACCCTGCTTTAAGCTATGTGTCCTTAGCACACTCAGCTAAGTAGTGATTGACAAGTGGATGCCAAAACTTAGATTTCCCTTTCAGTTCCAACAGTCTAGGAGTCCACCTCCCCTGGCTCTGTTCTAACAGCACAGACCATGCAAGGGGATGACCTGGTCAAGCTGAGAACCTATCGACATTGAAAGCAAACTTGGCTGGAACTGTCAGCCGCGCCCCCACCAGACACAGGGAGACCAGTTAGAGGGTTTTTGTTTTGCAAGAATGTTTCATTGGTAGGGTGGGTCCCCTTGCTGCATCAGGCCAGGAGGAGCCCAGTGCAGTTAACTCTTTCTCCCCCCGTGACAGCCCATGATGGACAGAAACAAGGCGGACGAACTCCCCAAGCTTCAGGTCGGCTTCATTGACTTCGTTTGCACCTTTGTCTACAAGGTAAGTCCTTTGCTTTCAAAGGCCCAACAAGATGTCTTTGATGAGCCCGGGATTCCCAAATGACATCAGGAATAAAAAAACCTGGCAAGTGATGAGTGATACTTTACAAAGCGCTTCTCACCTCCAATGGCCTTTGGTCCTCAGGACAGCCCCGTAGGAGCTTGTGTGACTGCATACCCAGGCCAGAGCCCGGAGCTTCGTATATCCTAGTTGCTCAATAAATAGTTGCGGGACAAATGACATATCGTGTTTTCAGGCAGAGAAGTGGGGAGCATAGCAGATACCTGCCTGCCTAACTTCCCCAGCTTGTGGGAATATTTGAGTTTTGGCTCAAAGTTAGTCTCTCTTGAGAAACCCACCACGCCCCTCTCATTTGTTATTTTTATTTTGGCCATGTTACATGAGGAGACAGAGGTCAGAGAGGAGAAATCACAGGGCCAAGTCACTGGAGTCAGCTACAGACAGCATCAGAGCCGGGATGCCTGGCCCCTAGTCTAGGGCTCTTTCTGCTGCATAAGCTGCAGCCCTTCTGCTCCCAGAGGGTGCACAAGTGCATCTCTGATATAACGCAGACTAACTGGGGTCCTCTGAGCAACAGGGCAGCATAGTTGACGCTCTCCATGATCATCAGTAATATATGAAACAACAAAGACTGGGCTCAGTGCTTTACGTGCATTATCACAGCAACCCTATGAGGTACTGTCCTGATTTCATGGTGTCCTGCCCAAGGTCACACAGCTGGTGGCAGAATCTAGATCTGAAGCCAGGCAGCTCTGAGCACAGCTGGCTCTGGCTGAACTCCACAGTAGACCCTGGATTTGCCATTCTTACCTTGTGCAAATCTCTACCAATCTGCATCACCATTTCTTCACCTAAAAATCTAGGAGTAATGAGTCTCATTTTCCCACCTCGCAGGAGTTTCTGAGGATCAAAGGAGATAAAGCACTTCATAAACTGTCATGTGCTGTGCTCAAAGGCATTATTTTTATTCTTAGAGCTAAGAGACCTTAAGAATCCTCTTCCTATCCCGATTTCACTCAGCAAATATTGACTGTCTTTGTGCCCCAGACCCTGTACTAGGCCAAGGCCACCCCAATGAATAAGCAGAGATGTCCCTGCCCTCTCCAGCTCACAGCTCCGGGGGCAGACTGGCAAAGGGAGTCATTACAGTGAAGTGAGATGTAGGAAGAGAAGGTTTGGGGAGCTGCTAATAAGAGGACCTGACTTACCTTGGGGATCAGAAGAGGCTTACCTGAGGAAGTGATGTCTAAGTGGAGGCCTCAAGGGAAAAGAAGGGATAAGTTAGCGTGTTCCAGCAAAGGCAAGAGCTGGTATGAAGCCCACAGAAACTGACAGATTTGCAATGTCCGGAGGGTTCAAGTTGGTGAAGGGGAAGGGCACTGGGTCTGGAGAGCCTGAAAGCCTTGTGAAGGAGCTTGCGCTTCATCCTGAAAACCAGGGAGTGCCACAGGAGGGTTTCAAGCGGGAGAGGCATGGGACCTTGTGGCCAGAAGCCCTGCAGTGTCGTCACACACACCGCTGAGGACGGAAGCTGCAACGCGCCCGGGCAGCTCATTCCAGTGCAGACACGACCCACTGTGCTCCACCCGGAACCTGGACCCCAGGGCTCGACTCCTGCGCCAGGGGCTCTGTCTCTCTCTTCCAGGAATTCTCCCGGTTCCACGAGGAGATCACTCCCATGCTGGATGGGATCACCAACAACCGCAAGGAGTGGAAAGTGCTCGCTGACGAGTATGAAGCCAAGGTGAAGGTGCAGGAGGAGGAGAGACAGAAAGGGCAGGCAGCCAACCAAGGTCTGTGGAAGGGGGAGGAGGAAAGCCCCTACGCCACACACACCGAGCTCTCACGGCGTGCCTGGCGGGGCCGCAAAGCCTCACACACGTGGACCTATTCGGGCTTCCCCACCACCTAGCTGTCCCCAATCTACGTATGAGAGCACTGAGGCCCGCAGAGGTGAAGTGTCATGGCCAAGTCACACTGTGAGCAGTAGCAGAGCCTGGTTCCCAAGACTGAGGCTCCCAGCAAGGATTCCCTGACTGCTCCCAACCAGTGCAGGACACATTCCAATAATAAAGTGGTGGACATAGGGCCTCTGAGAGCCCTGGAGTATGCAACTCTTGGTCCAAACCAGGTCAAAGGGAAAGCCCGCCACAACCAGGTCAAAGGGAAAGCCTGCCACAGCCTCCTCTCATCTGGTGTGTTCTCTTTGTTGTCTGATTGCAGCAGCTGCAGGAAATCAGCCTGGGGTAAAACCAGGCTCAGGTGGAGGCGCGCCTGCATCCAAGTCTTGCTGTGTCCAGTAGTACAAGCGGGGATCCACGCCCAGACCGGCCCCACCCTTCACTGGAGGAGGGTACCCAAGCCAGTGGGAAACCATGCACCTGCTTGAGAAGTCAGTTATAGGGTTTGAAGACTGAAGAATTTAGTTTACATCTTCCCTAGTGGCTTTCAAGGCTCTTTTTGGCTGTGAGCACTTTTTATTGAGCTACAACCAACATTTTGCCTTTCATAGACTCAGTTAAACATTAGCGCCAGACTCACCTGCTTACCTAGAATCATTTTTGTTCTTATACTTTCATTTTATAGTACACACATTTGCAATCATCCTCAGGAGAGAACTGCACAATGAATCCCCACCTACCCATCACCCAGATTCTAATATTGAGAGTTTTGCCACATTTGCTTCGTCTGTCCTTTTATATTTTTTTCATTTTTTTCTTAGCTGAAATATTTAAAAGCAAGTTCCAGACATATCGTTTACTCCTCCATTATACATCTTTAAAGACATATGGGCGTTTTCTAACATAACCACATCCTTATCACATGCAACACACGAACCCCTAATATCCAGCTGTGGCAGATGCTGTGATGAGCTGCACAGACCCTTTACTGAAGACTCGTGTTCCCAGCAGTGATGAGCGCTGTCAGCAGACAGCCCTCGGTGTCAGCCCCTTCAGGGATTACCTCATCTGCAGGGAGACAGTTGCCCAAGGGTGGTGGCCTGCACCCAGTGACTGATCCATGCCAGGTGTTAAGGCCTGGCCATCTTGGCCCAACACAGGACAACTCCGCAGCAATAGCACACACACCCAAGACGGAAAGTCTTGGAAGATGCCACGCTTCACTGCTCTCACTGGGAGTAAGTGAGCAAAGGAAAATGTTTCAAGTTCACCCAAATATGGCACACAATTCAAGTTTTCCATATCCTCCGACCAGAAACCGTTTCATAGTTGTCAGTTGGTGAGTGTCTTTGTCTGAAACCAAAATGTCAAAATCTCTCTTTTAGCACATATATTTAGTGTGCTTGTGTGAAAAAGCGGATACACCAAAACAAGGGAGTCCTCGTTCACAAGGTGGTATATATAGCTTTATAAGAGTCATACGGGCAAGAAGCCAGAATGGAACAATGTTATGTGAGGCAAGTCTGAATGGTTCATCATGATCCACAAAAAGTGCTATGAAGAAAGGACTAGTGAGCTGGGAGAGTTTTGGAGTGAGGGGCACACCTGGACTGGGGTCTTCTCTGAGAGATGACGCTGCAACTAGAATCCTTTTCCCAGTTAGTAGCCGGCGCGACCCTCAACGAGCACGTAGGACCAATAAAGAAAGACACACCTGGGCAGGGCTGTGGGTGGTATTTTCTTTTTAATCTCCATAGTGTATTTGTTAAGTTTATTTATAAGCAGATCACTTCACTATTTACAGTACATGAGCATAGAGATTCTACAGTTTTTGTGATGTAAACAATAACTCCACAGTGGGAGTTGGAGAAAAGAAGCCAGTTCTGAAGTATTTACAGACGTTAAAATAGAACTTTATACTCACGGAATAATAATACATAGAGCAATTTGGTTAAATTATCTATGAAACTATAGAATCTGACAATGTACAAATACAGGAAAACAGTTTCTCATTTAGAAGGTAAGACAGATAAACCACACCAGAAATAAAATGGGGACAATGCCAACCATAATAATTAAAAGCAAAGAAGTTTTCTTCCTTTGCCCTCAGGGATAATGTATTTATATAAATAAGGACACAACCCAACAAAATGGAAAAAATATATAAAAAATCCTCTACCAATTAAAAAAAATAGCAAAACTAAAAACTTGATTCTCAATCATCAGCAGTGTCCTTTAAAAAATTAAATTTTAGCTTTCTATTATAAATAACAAAGCAGATGTGTCCCTCTGTGTAGGTGAAATTCTTGCACCTTTCTCAAGAAATGCATCAATGTAATTCCATACATACACACAAACACAGGCGTGCACACATGCATACACACACACACACACACACACACACACACACACAACCTCGCGCTCACACACCCCAGGCTGTAGTTACCTTGTTGAGCTTCCTAATAAATAATGCCCCCTACAGTAGTACCCCTGGGGATGCCCAAACCTCACAAGGTTAGCCATTCCCTGGTTTGACCCTGTCACAGAGCCAGGGAAAGCCCTGGCTTCCTATTGCTCAGAATTCTCTAGGCCGCATGGTCACACTAAGAGAAAAGGATTTGAGTCCAAT
Organism: Lipotes vexillifer; assembly: GCF_000442215.2. Lineage (NCBI taxonomy): Eukaryota > Metazoa > Chordata > Mammalia > Artiodactyla > Lipotidae > Lipotes > Lipotes vexillifer. The sequence goes on along the minus strand of NW_006772405.1, from coordinate 1,717,271 downwards.
ATTTGGAAATGCTGGAAGGGACCATAGGGACCACCTTGCCCAGTCGATTAAGGCTAGCTACAGACACTGTTTCTTTAGAAACCTGGGGATGGGGAGAGGAATCTTGTGTTGGTTTCAACATTAGCAGCTGCCTCTGGAAGAAGCAGATGCTCCAAACCAATGCTAATACCAATGTCACAAGTAGGTGAAGGGAGTGGGTGTGAATTTCCAGAGCAGAGACTGCACTGAGCCAGACTTCTGGGTGGTCACCTTCCCCAGAAACCATCTGGAAATCCAAGTGGTCCACTTCCCTGGTCCACTGACCACTCTGACCGCACACCCCTTGAGATTTCCAACCTCTTTCCACTGGAATCAGAACATTCCTCCAGAAACAAAGTTGGGAGTAGTTTATGACTTTTTATTCCTAACACAAAAACATTTGACAAGATTTTTAAATACAAAACCAACCAAACGAAAAAAAATCTATTTGGCTATTCGGTGGACCATACCAAACGCCATGGCCAGGCCCCCCACAGAATCCTCACACTCAACCTCTTTGCTTGTCCCGAGGGTCCAGTGGGGGCCACAGAGCAGAGGTTCACTTAACAAGGTCAGCAGCTGCGCTGCCAGCACTGCAGTTACAGTAAACCCCTCCTGGGCACCTGGGCACAGGGTCCACTCCTGTCTCTGCTGCCAACAGGATAGCTAGTGTATTACTTCTCAGTCTGCGTGGCTGCTTCTGGGGCTTCTGACTGGTGTTACACTGTGCTCTAAACACACAGACAGTTTGCTCATGACCTTGCATTTCATTCCCAAGGTTGGTGTTGGACAGCAAGGTAGCCAAAAGGATTTATTTGCCTTCCATCTGGGTAGCTGGTAGGTACAGTCTTTGGCCACTAGATGGCGGCTAGACATTGATAAGGCAAAGTGCTGAGGTGGAAGATGACCAGTCCCTTCAAAAGTCACCCACGAGCAAGGCTGGCAAAGTGAAAAAGGAGGCTTGGAGGATCCTTTGACAAAATGTACAGCAGAGAGGGGGTTCTGGCTATAAAACATGTCTTTGAGACACTGTTGCACAGCCCAGGGAACGACCGCCTACAAAACCCTATTTTCCGAGCCCCCAGTTCGGGCAGTTGGATTTCTGTGCTGCTTCTGAATGTGCAAGGCATTCTGATGAAATGGAGTACCTAAACATCTGTCCCCCGATCTTGAAGCCTCAGTCACCGCTGCTATAATGAAACAAAAAACAAAAGTTGCCCTAAACATATGCAGTGTGATCCACGCCTCCTGTTGCCCCATATGTTTTACAATCATTTGAAAGAAATGTGTGAAAAGTGCCTAAGTTAAGCTGTTTTGGAAAAACAAGTGTATTGCTAGTATTGTCTGCGAGCAAGAGAGAAACAGCCAAGTGGTCACAACATTCGGACTGAAAGCTGCTCGGCGGGGACAATGACGAGTCTCACCTAGCCAAGCTGGGGTTTACTTCTCACCACCCCACCAGAAACTATGGCTTAGATCTGTCCTGGGGAGCTGGCCTCCTCATATAAGGTAACTCGGCCAGGACCATGTGGGTCTGAATCCACCGCGGGTTAGTTACCTTGCAGAGAACTCTCACCTTGAATGTGAGCTGGGCAGTCAGAGAATGGAATTGGTTTCGTGGGTTAGTGATGGATTCCTGAGGCTCCAGGATGGGAATCTGAGTCTATCAGAGGTGAAAGGGACTTACTTTAGTGCTCATTCCATCCAATATTCCCATTTGTAAATGAGGAAACAGTGGCCCAAGACCACACAGCAAGCAAGAAACTCTGGGTTTCTCACTTTGAGATGGCTTATAGATAAATGATTTGCTCTGCAAACCTATTTCAATCAACTGTGCTGTTTTCTTTTTCTTTCTTTCTTTCTTTTTTTTTTTTTTTTACAGAAATAGGTACCAAGATTGAAAAGCACCACTCCATTTTTAGGGCCTCCAACGAAGAGGCCAGCAAAGGGCTGGCCCTAGAATGGGCTCCCCCGTGGCTGATGTCTAGGAAGGCATCTCTGCTCTCTCCTCCCTCACCAGCCCCTTTCCTGATCCCCTGTTCCAATCCCTAGGAGAATACCTCACACAGCCCAAGGAGATCCATATTCGCCAGTGTAGAAACACGGAGCCAGGCTGAGTGCTGTGGTTTTCTGAAAGTGCTTTTATTGGTTCCATGCAAAGTTAGCCTCTGCCTACTTTCCTGGACATTCTACAGCCGGCTCTCAGGGGCCCTCCACCTCACGTCTGTTTTGGGCCAAGGGCATCGCTATGCATGAGGTTTTCCCAGCTCCCAAGCTCTCCCTCCATTTACCCCGTACCCCTGGACCCGGCAGACAGCCCTGGAGCCCACCTATATGTGCAAATGTCTCAGGGACTTGGGGAACAGCTTAAACATATTGCACGTAAGCACAAACTGGTTTCCTTCTGCCCCAATGGGAAGGATCCCTCTTCTTTGGCCATTGAAACCATTAGGTTCACTTTATTTGCTACTTGTACATTCAATTTCTTTCCTTGGTCATATCTGAGGACAACTGCTAAATCTCAAATGGTAAGAAAATACTGCAGTTTTGACATCTGTGAGTCGGATCAACAAATCCTTTGGGGTTGATTCTGCTTCACAGCTGGGATGTCCCACCTCTCAAGCTGCAGGCTCAGCTGTCATTTCAACTGAACCTAAGGCCCGGGATAGGGTTCCAAGCCATCCCTGCAGAAGGGCTGCACTGTCATGCCTTCCCTGGCCCCTCAGTACATATATTGCATACACCTAGAAGAAATCGCTCTCCAAACATCAACAAGCACAGGCTCTAGGTGAGAAAGATTTCTTATTGCATGTCTTCCCACATCAGGACCTGGGTACCGAGTCTTTGCAGCTTAGAGCATTCTTCCCTTCCTCTTCCCGCCCTGGAACCCCTGAAGCCCTGCCTCTCTGCTGGGCACATTTGACACGCAAGGCTGTGAGAACTCACAGCAGATGCAGACACCTGACTGGTGCTTTGGGTCTCAAAGCAGTGTTCTGGTTGGGGGGCAAGGTATGATGGGGGGAAGGGGGTCACCGCCGTAGCTGCACTCCATCCACTCATATTCTTTACCTCTTTGATGCATTTTCCTTCAGTAACCAGAGCCCCCAGGAGTGAGGATTCTGATTCAGCCTGTACCGACTGAGGAAGGAGATGGAAGAATTCCACTTAGCGTTTAGATCGGACATATTTGGAAAACACCAGCACGGCACAGAGATGGACAGTACAACCTGCCTTGCATGGGTGGCTACCAACACAGTCTACTGTAAGCTTTTATGGCAATCACATGTAAACGATCAAGAGCAAATACTAGGACAGAGCTACAATGAGATGGTTGCCAATGGCAGCTGCTCCCTCTGGGTTACTCCTTAATTTGGTGGGAAAGAGACCAAGGTTGACTAGTTGTCCTGGAGAGACCTTGGAGTCTCCTTGGTAAATAATACAGAGCACCGAATGAGTCTTCTGGATGGAGGTTGTCTGCAGGGTTGGTCAGTTCTAGAACTTGCAGCCTTCTACGTACAGGATGGAGAGAAGAAACTTCTTGATGCCTTTGGCAGGCACCCTCTCCCATCAGTGGGCCCCAGCCCCGACCTTAGGCATATCACGTCCCAGTACTACACTCAAGAGCCAATGTCTAACTACCTTCAAGTGCCTTGTATTAATCTGAAGTGAAAGGGCAGCTTCAGCTGACCCAGAAGAGGGGACACACTTGTCCTTCACTAAAAATCTGCATCTCTTTACCCTAAGGTACCAACTTCTCATGGTAGAATCTCTAGGCTAGTGCAATCAAGGAAGAAGCAAATAGGAGGGGCTTAGAGATCATCTAGTCTGACTCCTTCTGGCACACGAAGGCTCAGGGAGAGGAAGGGACTCTGTGACTTATCAAAGTCACAAAGATAGTTTTTGGCAGAGCCAGGACTCATCCCAGTTCTCCAGACTCTGAATGTAGAGTTCCTTCCTACTTTTTCCACAGGATGAAATCTCAGTTTACTCCTTGGTGCAAATCAGGACTTAGGGGAGGCATCGGGTGGATTTAAATTCTATTCCATTCCATTCTATTCCATAACCATTTATTGTGTGCCTACTGTATGCTAGGCAGTGAACAGCTATCAAAGGAATTTAGAATGTGCAGGTTCGTGCTGTGGAAAGTCCCCTTTCGGTCCATCCTCATAAACCTTGCCTTCCCCAAACATGTTCCTGCCCACTATTCCACTTGGCCCCCACCCCGAAATGGGATTGTGTCAGAGTAGTATTGGGAGTCCTCTGCCAAGGAAGGGCTTTAGGGGAATTTTCTCTCATAGATCAGGGATGGGCCAGCATGAAACCCAGCCACCGTATAGTTCTGTATAACAGAAACCATTCAAAGATTAGACCAGAAGGTTAAACAGGTTAAACTCTGATCAGTTAGTAATGGCTGCTCGGAACTGTGCTGAGGATTCTAATAGCATGACCAAGCTCAAAGAACATGAGTACTGTGGATGATTAGTTATGTCTGCTACTGGCTGAGGACATGGGAGTAGTGGCCCATATGCCACTATGTATTTGCAAGATACCACCTTAGGAGAAGCTAAGACTATCAGACCTGGCAAGGACCTTAGAGATCAGCTTGCCTAATTCTCCCCCTCAGCCCATTACACAGAAAAGACAATTGGGGCCCAGAGAGGTGAACTGACTTGATACACAGGAACTCAAATTCCCTGTTCCTCTAACGACTGTCTCCTCCAACCTTCTCTGCCGGCTTGGAGTACGCTCACTTCTCAGGAGAGGTTCATCGGCCCAGTTAACCTACTGAGGTATTTTATAATCTTAAAAACAAACAAACAGGGCTTCCCTGGTGGCGCAGTGGTTGAGGGTCCGCCTGCCGAGGCAGGGGACACGGGTTCGTGCCCCGGTCTGGGAAGATCCCACATGCCGCAGAGCGGCTGAGCCTGTGAGCCGTGGCTGCTGAGCCTGCGCGTCTGGAGCCTGTGCTCCGCAACAGGAGAGGCCACAACAGTGAGAGGCCCGCGTCCTGCAAAAACAAACAAACAGGGCTTCCCTGGTGGCGCAGTGGTTGAAGGTCCGCCTGCCGAGGCAGGGGACACGGGTTCGTGCCCCGGTCTGGGAAGATCCCACATGCCGCAGAGCGGCTGAGCCTGTGAGCCGTGGCTGCTGAGCCTGCGCGTCTGGAGCCTGTGCTCCGCAACAGGAGAGGCCACAACAGTGAGAGGCCCGCGTACTGCAAAAACAAACAAAGAAACAAACAAACAAACCAAAACCCCATAACTACCAATTCCCAAAGAACTAGGCCCGGCATTAATAATAGATTAAATCACCTCGTTTAGTTAAATGAGTCAAGTTCAAACTTTTTTTAAGCAGCAGGACCTTTTTTCTTTTAAACACAAAAATTTCCCAAGGAACCCTGATGTGTGAAAGAGACCAAGTTGGAGCCACTCTGTCTGAAGCAGAAGCAATGCACTCTTACCCTGCCTGGCCATGCTCTCCCTCACAAACGGCCCCCAAGGCACCTGCAGAACATCCAAGCTGGACATGGCTTTGACATCACTCAAGAACACAAATTTTAAAGTAAAGCCCAATGAACGTTTTCTAAGTCGGAGAGGAGCTTGGAGGTTGTCTTGTCCATCCCCATCCCTCATGTCTCCCTCCTGCTCCCCTTGCCCCATGCCACCAAAACAACTTTACAGGTGAAGAAAAGGGAAGCCAAGCTGAAGGAAGACGGGCTGGTGACTGGCCCAAAAAGGATGGATGACTGCTCCCAGGTTGCCTCTCTGTGTCACCCCAGGTGCGTCACTGAAGCTGTGATGGCATGTCCACAGGTATAAGCAAACCACAGGACCCCTTGGATCAAGACTGGTGCCAGAGCCTAAAATTGCCCCATGCTGGTGAGGCAGCCATTGACTTACCCCCACAAAATGAGCCTGGAAGCGTCTAGCCTGTTGTCCTTTTTAGCTGAACCCACCTCTACCAGTCCTTGCAACTTTGCCTCTTTACCCTAGGATAGGCCTGGGCTGGGCCGTTTCTCTGTAGTCTCACTGGTCGTGGGACCCTGGGCAAGTCATTTCGCCTCTTAGGGCACTGCCTGGAAAACGGGAATAACGCAGCTCACCCCACCTTCCTTCCAAGGTACGCAAGGATCTGAGCACTCACGGCCAGGCACAAATTCTAAGCGTGAGCTGGACACCAGATGAGGGCTCTGATTGTAAATGGACCCAAACTTGCTCAATGAGAGACAAGGCAGCGCTCGGCAGAAGAGGCCCAGAAACCTCTCTCCATTCCTCCTAGCTGTGGCTGCATGCCACACCTTCCCGGTGGCCAGGCTTCCGGCCACCCAGCACCTCTGGGGCATTCTGGCAAAGGGAGCAGTGCAGCTCAGTGGCAAACACCTCACGACAGTGCATAGTTAAAAAATCAAGGAAGCAATACAATAATCCCAGGCACAGTACATCTGAGCCATAAATACATTAAGGATATATTTTTTTTCTTCAATTAAAAATGAGTTTATAATCCTGATTCTATTCACAAATAACGATTTTATCATCACACACTACAGACAAGAAATGGTATGGTGAACACAGCTGCACGTCTACGAGGGGACGTCGGTCGGGGAGGAAGGGGAGGTGGGTGACGGACTCAGCGTCTGGAGCGCACCCAGGACAACCTGTCAGAAGCGAGGACACTAATGTGGCAGTGGAACGTCAACACCATGGAAACTCACAGACAGAAGCAGCTTTGTTCAATGTAAACATTGATTTTTTTGTTTGTTTTAAAAGGACAGCAGTTCCAAGTCTCTCTCTCTCTCTCTCTCTCTCTCTCACGCACTCGCTCTCTCTCCTTCTCATATACTTAATTTCTTTGAAAACGTAAACATATTGGAAGGGCCTTGTCTGAGGTATTGAGGTATTCCTCGAAGGTTAAGGCTGTTATCAGTGCAGGCTCTGCTGGGCCTCCTTCAGTAAGCTGTCAAAATCCATGGCTTCGTACTTGGTTTTCACTGACGCAGGCAGGGCCTCTTCTGAATTAGAATCTGGTTGGGTGTGGAGGAGGCAGTGAGAGAGGAAGGCAGCGAGCAGCTCAGAAAGGCCAGCGGACCAGAAAATCTGCCGCCGGGGTCAGCACCACAGAGCGGATGTGGCCCGAGGCCTCAGAGAGCACCGGGCGGCGGGCGGCAGCTCTGCCCTCCTGCTGGGACACCTCTGCCATGTATGTGAGCAGTGTCTCAGGGCCTCGGTCGCCCTGGTTGCAGGATGGGGAGGCCTAAAGCAGAGTCCCCCAGAGCTCCTTTCCAGCTCCAAAAGCCTCTAATTCTACTTCCCTTAACAGTTTCTTGCCAATTAGGAAACCAGTGCGGAGGTCATATAAGGCAGCCAACGAAACCACGAATCCCTCAGCGCATGGCCAGGGAACTGGGTCCCCATGGGGGACATGCAGTCAGGAGCGCTGCCTGGCCGGGAGCCTCTGGGGTCTCCTGACACTCAGCCCTGCACTCCGAAGGCTGCACCGGACTCTCCCCTATAAAGAACTCTCTCCTAAATGGTACTTTGTCCTTCATTGACTTGTCCCCAGATGGCTAGGCATGGTGACAACAGTTTCACCGCAGCCCAATTAATGGACAAGGCTGCTGCCTGTCGGGGCCGCCGTGGATGCCCCTCAAGGGGGCAGGTCAGCTACTGGTCCTGTGAGGTCAAAGAGACGGTAGCCATGGTTCTGCCAGGTGGCTGTGAACACGAGATTGGACCTTCCAAGAGGCCACAAGAGGCTTCATTCATCTCTTTGGTAGCAGTCCTGGCACAGGACAAGATGCACCAGAGACCAGCCTCCGGGCCAACTGGCTGCCAAGTTATACTCACCAGCACAGGGGAGTCTGGGTGTGGGAGCCATGTCCAGAGGGGGCTTTAGGTTTCAATAAAGGAGGTCACTGCCCCTGACGTTTTGGGTCTGACTGGGATGTGCGGGGCCTACGTACTCACCGTAGTCAGTGTAGCGGGGCCAGCAGAAGTGCCGGAGCCCCCCGTAGCTCAGCTGGAAGGAGGGCTCGCTGTGTTTCCGCAGGGCAGCGCCGTTCCTCAGAGAGAGGGCGGCGTGCTCAGAACACCGGTAGGTGATGAAGCCGTATTTCTCGCCTCTGGGGAGAGAGGACAAGGGGAGCGCGTCACTTGGCCAGCTCGGTAGACATCGTCAGACCACCCGCCACTAGGTGAGGAGCGGAAAGCCACGATGACTCCGTAACTCTCTCGCATGGCCCCTCGATAGACACAATGACAGTCACGGGGCTGACCTCTACAATGGAGTAATAGTAAGAGCAGGCAATTTACTGCATGTTTGCCCGGGGCTGGCCACCACCCATCGCCCCACACGCTCTTCAGACCCCCCTGTGATGGGGGGCTGTTGTCAACTCCCCGCTCTGGGGTGAGAAAACAGGCTCTGAGTTCAGAATTTACCCAAAGACGGGTGGCAGAGCAGGGAAGTAAACTCAGGCTTGCCGCCACGAAAGCTGATCCTTTTCACACTCCCCTCTATTTCCCTCAGGATTCCCATTTTCTAGGATTTGCCACACCTATGCCCCCATCCTCCCAGTCCCGCACCCTTCAAAGCCAGCCTCAGCCAGCCCTTCCTTGGCTGCTAACTTGGTCTTCACCTTCGCTGAGATCGATGGTACTCCGTACACATCTCATCCTTCATGGGAGACGTGTCGTGCCTGCCTGCTCAGCCTCTACTCACCCTCCTCTGACAACAGCGCCCTGTGCTCAGCTGGGCTCAGGGCGCCAAGGTAAGTCACACAACGGTGGCCCTCCTTGGCCACAGTGATTTGTTGAAGGATGAACCTGCCAGCCAAAGCAAAACCCCAAAGACTCCATCCCACGTCTTTGCTGGAACCGTGAGGGAGACTCCCACTTCCCCGAGTAGGAGACAAACTTAGAGCTGGAGGCAGCCACTTTGCTACCAGGAGGGAAGCCTGCCTGAGAAGGATGCCGAGGTGAGGGGGACCTAAAGTCAGTTCTACCCCTGACTCCTCAGTTCCACAAACAAGAGAACGAACCCCGACCTACCCATCTGCCAGACAGACTCCTCACGGACAGCGACCACGTGGACCCTCCTACCACTCAGCACAGGCCTAGTGACAGCAGATGCCTTGTAAACACTCAGCTGTATCACATTTCCGACACCTCTCTGAACCAGGCCAAAGTTGGGACCCTTCTGATGATTTTTTTTTTTTTTTTTTACAAAAGACCACAGCATACGGGAGCCCCTCAGTTCTGATTTGTTTAAAGTTCGTTTTTGGTTAGCCTGTCTGTAGTCTTACTGATGTGACTGGGTCATCTAAATTAAAAGGGACTCTTAAAAATTAAGTTAAAGAATGATTTCATGATGAGAATTATGAATTTCAGACTGAGGAAAACTCTTTTTTTATTTTTTATTTATTATTATTATTTTTTGCATTACGCGGGCCTCTCACCGTTGTGGCCTCTCCCGTTGCGGAGCATAGGCTCCGGACACACAGGCTCAGCGGCCATGGCTCACAGGCCCAGCCGCTCTGCGGCATGTGGGATCTTCCCGGACCGGGGCACGAACCCATGTCCCCTGCATCGGCAGGCGGACTCTCAACCACTGCGCCACCAGGGAAGCCCCCTTCTGATTCTTTAAATGTCTGAGACTCGTGCATGCTTTTTAAATCTTAACAAATTGACCCTTCTCCTTAGAGATTAATTTGATTGCTTTGTCTTTACAGGTTATCTTCATTTGACATCCTGAAGACTGCACAGAACTTAAAACAGTTCTATTTGTGTAATGACTTTTTTTAAAAATTGTGATAAAAACACATAACATAAAATTTACCATCTTGAAGTGTACGGTTCAGTTGTGTTAAGTTTGTGTGATGGATCTCCAGAACTTTTTCATCTTGCAAAACAAACTCTGCACCCATTAAACAACAACTCCCTATACCCCCTCTTCCCAGGCCCTGGCCACCACCATTCTACTTTCTGCTTCTATGAATTTGACTACTTTAGATCCCTCATGTAAGTGGAGCCACACAATATGTGTCTTTTTGTGACTGGCTTATTTCACTTAGCATAATGTCCTCAAGGTGCATCTATGCTGTAGCATGTGACAGGATTGATGCCCATCCTTTTTTAAGACTGACTAATATTCCATTGCATGCATATACATTTTGTTTATCCATTCATCTGTCAACGGACACATGGGTTGTTTTCACCTCTTGGCTATTGTGAATAATGGTGCTATGAACATGGATGTGCAAATATCTCTTCAAGATCTTCCTTTCAATTCTTTTGATTATATACCCAGAAGAGGAATTGCTGGATAAAATGGTAATTCTATGTTTAATTTTTTAAGGAATCTCCATACCGTTTTCCACAGTAGCTGCACCTTTTATATTCCCACCCATAGTGCACAAGGTTCTAATTTCTCCACATCCTCACCAACACTTGTTATTTTCTGTAGCCACCCTAAGGGATGTGAGATGTGTAATGATTCTTATGCAGAAACTATTTTCTCGCTGAAGTTTTTTTTTTTTTTTTTTTAAATTTATTTTTGGCTGTGTTGGGTCTTCGTTGCTGTGTGTGGGCTTTCTCTAGTTGCGGCAAGCAGGGGCTACTCTTCGTTGAGGTGCGCGGCCTTCTCTTTGCGGTGGCTTCTCTCGTTGTGGAGCACGGGCTCTCGGTGCACGGGCTCAGTAGTTGTGGCACACAGGCTTAGTTGCTCCATGGCATGTGGGATCTTCCCGGACCAGGGATCGAACCCACGACCCCTGAATTGGCAGGTGGATTCTCAGCCACTGCACCACCAGGGAAGCCCCTCGCTGAAGTTTTTAAAAATTATTATTAAATTAGAATTTTAAAAACTTAATAACTTAGTTTGCAAGTATAATGGGAGAGACTTTAGAATTATTTCAAAACCGACAAAGCTTTGACATCTAAGTTGTGCATTTATATACAACCTATTCTTGCAGATCCCCTGACAGATGAAACACTGCTTCCCCAGGTGAGTGAGACACCTGGGCTGCAGCTGCAGAGGAACAGAGGGATGGAGCAGCGTGGGGCTTGCAGCGAAGTAAGACTGCAATGCAAGCGTGCCTTCAGCCACCAGGAGCTTTTCGCAGCCCTGTACCAGGGTCTAGGATGGAAAACCAGAAGCTGACACACGGGCTGCAGATCTGGCTCTGCCACTAGGTAGCTGTGCAGTTAACTTGTCTGAGCTCCCCAGAAAGGAGAGCAATAGAAAGAGTAAGAGTGCATACGTCACAGGCAAGTTGGAAAGTTAAGTAAAAGAATGCATGGAGGGCTTCCCTGGTGGCGCAGTTGTTGAGAGTCCGCCTGCCGATG
>NW_006772405.1:1687451-1704450 GCF_000442215.2 Lipotes vexillifer | reverse complement strand
TCGGAAGAGTGGCTTTGATTTGCTGGAGAAACTCCAGCTGTGCTCCTGTGGGCAAAATCACCAGGTTCTGGTTTAGATGGGCTTTCTCCGGAACAGGTTAAGGCCTGTGATTCTCCAGCCATCCCCTTCTGCGCCACTGAGGGCAGGGAGGAAAGCAAGGGCCCGCAGTCCACAGCAGGGCGCTGCTGTACGGTCACGGGAACTGTGCACGTTCCCTAGGATGGCCTAGGTTCAGCTGCGTGTAGCAATGTCCTCTCCCAGCCTCCTCCGGCACCTTGAATTCACAAGGCTCTTTCCTGCCTCTGCCCCACTGTCCTCCAGAATCTTTGCTTCATTGGCTCCTTTCAGCCCTTGGGGCCCAGCTCCTTGAAGATGCCCCTCCTAGACGACCATATAAATACATCAGCCCCACCAGTCAAAACACGACTGTTTCAGACATTTTAGTCATGACGTGATTAACTTCATAGTGCACCTCCCAATCTGTAATTACAGTGTTTATTGATTTGTTTATGAGTCTGTTGTCTCTCTCTCCCTTCTGGCCCAACCATGGGAAGTGGGGACTTTGTTTGTCTCGTTCACTTTTGCCACCCAGCACCTAGAACAGGGCATGTCACAACTGCTGAATGGTCACACATGGTTTCCAGGAAGACGCTCCACATGGTTTTAAGTACCTGCTTCGAGACAGCTGCATGCATACCTCTGGGGTATGCGTACCTCATGTGTTCCCTTCCCTGAAGCACCATGCTGGGGGAGAGATGGACAATCCAGTGAGAGTCTGTCTGTCAGTTCGTGCTTCCGTCTTACTTTCCCTTCCCTCCTTTCTAAGTGATATGGAGGAGATGAGTCCAGCTCCTCGCCGCAGCTTCCTGATGAATTTTCCCTACGGGGTGCTTTGCAGTGGGTCCACCAGGCACAGCCTGGCCTCTGAACTAACTCTGGGAGAAGATTAAGGAGACAGATCAGAAGGAAGGGAGAGTCTCTCTTGGTCCCTTAGCCCCGATCGCGCCGGGGGACCCTGTGTACAGATGAGTAAACTGAGGCTCAGGGAAGCTGGGGAGCAACTGACGGTCACACCGAAGTGGAAGCAGGGCCGGCTCTGCTCCCCCGTCACCACCTGTCCCCCGGGCCCTGTCAAGCCTCTGACGCTGAGCCCTACGTGCTCACCAACTGCACGCCTCCCAGCCAGTCCCTTGGCTGCATTTTGCACGGTGCCACCTTTGATGCCCTTCGGTGACCCCTGTGCTTTTTTAAATGAGAGAAATATAACTACCTCCTGCAGGCCACAGATGACCTCAAAGGGCTTCAGGTCTACGAAGCCCTAGCACTTCCTGATGCCCCTGCTCATCCCCATTCACTCTGGGCTCTGGGGCCCCATTTCACTTACAATGGCCTTTTCCCGCCGCTTCCTGGTGTGCCGGACACTTGGCGTTCTGTCTGAACACGACCCTCTGCTCTCACATCTGTCAGTGAACAAGCAAAGCAGAGGCACTCACTCTCGGCAGGAACCACGGGGGACGGGGGAAGGACTTGCTCAGGAGGCAAGGGGTGCTTCCTCCGCTTCTTTCGGACTCGTTCGTGAGGGCAGAACTATGAGAAGGCCCTCCTGAGGGAGCCGGGCTTTCCCCCTCAGCGGTGACCGCCCGGGGTCGCCTGTGGGTCTGAACACGTGACCAGCACATACCTTCTGCCAGCTTCTGGGAAGAGATCACTGAGAACCACCACTTTGCTAATCAAAGCAAACCTTGTGAACCTTTCTATGCCAACGCGGGTGGAAAGGCCCTCTCGCTTCATTACGGTATTTGACCTGATGAAAAAAAACCATCCTCTGAGGTCTCATGTTTCCCCACTTTCCAGATGAAAACCCTGAAGCTCAGGTTCAGTATGAAATTCGCGCAAAGCTAAAAAGTAAGGAAGCCAGAGCTAGTGGGAGGTCTGCTGATTCCAGACCCACTGCTCTCCCTCCAGTGGCTGGAGCCTCACCGGGCAGCAGCCCCAGCAGCCACCACAGCCCCCGGGTCCTGGGGGTCAGGGAACCAGTCAGCCCAGATGCACAGCCTGAGAGGCTCCTGGATGCCGCACGCCTGCGCCCTCCTGACTGTCCGCACACTGCCCTCTCCTCCTGAGGGCCAGGCTGCTAGAGTGGAAGCAGCAAGGCATGTGGGGCATGGGTGAGTCCCAACTCTGCCACACGCTGTCTGCGTCCTTGGGAATAGAGCAGAGGATGAGAGCAGGGGCTCCGGAGTCAGAGAGCGTTCCAATGCTGACTCTACCACCTCCCTGCTGGTGACCTTGGGCTGGCTACTTAAGCCACCTCAGCTCCAGTTCTTCACCTGTAAACTAGGGAGAATCAATTGTATTTGCCTCCTAGGCCATTTGGGAGGATCAGATCAGAACACGCCCATAAACGCTTAGCCCAGGAACAGCTCAATACTTGCTGGCTATATTTTTCTGTTGAACGTTTTTGAGCCTCAGCTTCCTCATCTATAAAATGGGGATACGAGGCAGACGCACCCTCCAAGTGCATCTGTGAAGCTCACATAGGGTAAAAGAAAGGGATGTGACTTGCAAACTTTAAAGTACTATACAATAATAGTATCATCATCCATTTGCAATGGAATTGGCAGCCTCCCCCCCATGAAGAGCTGAGAGTGACTGGAAGATGCTGTAGGGCTTGTTAAACCAGCTCAAAGTGCTTCCTGTTGACTGTCGTTTGGTAGCAGAAGCACAGGTAAAGAAATGCTGGTCTGGAGAAGACTGATGACGAGTTTTTCAGGTTTACTAGCCACCAAGCTCTGCCAGGCAGCTGAGCAGGAACCAAGTTAACCAATTAACCTTCTCCAGTGGCAGAGAAAGCCAGCCCTGAACTTGGCCCAAAAGGGAGAAGAGGAAAAGGAGAATCTATGGGGCTTTCGAAAGAGGCCCCCAACTCTTTGCAGACAAGCCCACGGGTACAGGCCCTGAACAGCTCAGGAGGGGAAGGAGGCCGAGGAACTGCAGCTCCTGCCTTGGGGGATGCGCTTCAACAGGACAAGAACCGTAGCAGCTTCTGAGCAGATGCTGCAGAGGAAACCGCCTAATGAGAACACAGGTGGGCTAGCTCACAGCGACCCCTGGAGAAAGGAGAACGGAGCTGGAAGGAGGGCTCAGAGAGGTCTGACGGAAGATGGCTCTGACTGACCGTCCTGGCTTATTACGTAGAAGGGCTTTTAGAGAAATTGCTCAAGATAAGCTCATTTCAAGTGACAGATAGTTCAGGACTTCAGCATGTTAGTGTCTGGGGAGTCCACAAATCCCCTAAAATTGAATGCTCAGTTAGACGTCTATGCTCATTTTAATGGGGAAAGGAGGCTTTGCTTTTAATCAGATTTTCAGTTAAGAGCTACTGGTATAGATAAGGAAATACAAAGCAGAATTTTCCTAAGAAAAGGTATCTTTCTATTACCTGAATTCTGCCTCTCAGAACATGGCACTCTGGCAACGTCATCACTCCCTGGGAACTTGTTAGAAATGCAAATTCTCCACCTCCACCCCCAGACCTACAAAACCAGACATTCAGGAGGTGGGGCCCTGCCATCTGTGTGGTAACAAGGCCTCCTGGTGACTCTGCACTGCTCCGGACCCAAGAGCACCATCTGGTGGTCACTCAGGTGCATCTCGGGCAGAGGGTTTGGGACCTGCACCCACCCTCCTCAGGCCTCCCCCAGGAAGAGCCAGGTCCTGCTGTGAGCAGGGAGAGAAGCAATCTATCTCCATCAAAATATGCCAAACTTCCATTCTTTCTGCCCAGCCCCCCACGGAATTCTGGACCAGCTCCTTCTACAGTCCGGTTCAGTGAGCAAAGATGGTACGAGCAAACAGGCTCATGACACATCATCCCTGTGCGAAGGTAAAAGAGCTCCCACGGGGGCGGGTGACTGCCGGAAGACACTGTGCAACTCAGCAGCACGGAGAAGTGGGAATAAACCTTATCACTGCTTTAAATCCCGGTTTTTTTTTTTTTTTGAACATAGATTAGAATTATGCTGATCTTCCTTTCACATGTAAACATCACACAGGTATTACACTGTGTGGGTATACTGACCCTTGAACAACATGGATGTGAGCTCTGTGGATCCCCTTACATTGGGATTTTTTTCAACAGTAAATACCACAGCACTACACTGTCGGCACTTGTTGAATCTGCGGATACGAAGGAACCTCGGATAAGGAGGGCCGACTATAAATTACACGGGATTTTTGACTGTAGGGAGGATTGGCGCCCCTAACCCTCGCCTCGTTCAAGGGTTAACTGTATATGTTTACCCAAAAACCTAACCATCTTACAAATATAAAAACAGAAACAGATGAATGAGGGGCAAGTTCATTTGGATATCAGGCCACAATAGGCCAGAAAGTGGGTTTTCTTCCTCCCCCGAGGCCAGGAGGTTTGGGCCACTCCTGACTGCCACACAGCAGGCTTTGCCTGGATACAGGACTTGCCCACAACTCCCCCCAAGGAGTCCACCTCCAGGGCCTCCGACCAGGACACTGACCACACAGGGAAACGCAGCCCCAGTTTCAGGGCTCCTCTCTCCCCTGACACCCTGAAACTGGGGGGTCCTCAGGGGTCCACCACCCATCCTGAGGTCACCCGTCTATCCATACCTGAAGGTCCTTCGCGTGGCTGGTGACCGGGAGCGGCAGGACGAGGAGCCAGAGCTGGAGCGGCTGCGGGAACAGAGCTGCCGGCTGGCCTTGCTTGGTGGGCTCTGGTAGGGGCAGTGGTCAGAGCGAGGAGGACTGACCCCTGAGTCCTCTTCATCCTCCTCCTCCTCGTCGTCCTCCTCCAGGAGGAAGTTGCTCTCGCCACTGCTGCTGCTGCTGTCCTCAAAGACGGTGTCGTATTCGGGGCTCTTGCAGGAGGCCAGGTCTTCATCCTCCAAGGCTGTCTCCAGGAGGCCAAAGTGCTTAGTGAGGCTGGCGCGGATCTCGTGGTCTCTCAGCAGCGTACTGTCCTTGGTGGGGGCACCGACATCACAGCTCCCGTCTTCCTCCCTGCCAGAGGCCTGTGCCTCAGCCCGCGGGGCCCCTTGCTGGGGCCAGTCCTCAAGGTGGACCCCAGATGGCTCCCAGGACCTCAGCACCTTCCTCTGCAGGGCGCCGTCTGGCTTGAGCACCTGGCAGTAGTCGTGGTCTCCAAAGGAACAGGAGAAGGGGCGCTTCTGACCAGCCTGGGAGGCTGGCTGGGCTGTGGCATGCCGCAGGTGCGACAGGAGCTCGCTCCGCTCTGGGTGCTTCTTTGGCAGCTTGCGGGCAGCCTCTGCGGCGGCCCCGAGCTGGGGAACCTCCAGGGTGGGAGCTATGTCTTTGCCTGGGCTGTGCTTGATGTCTGGCTTGAAGGGGTCTTCCTCTGTGGGCTTGTACGGAGGCGTGGTGGGCGGAGTGAGTCCTACCCAAGCAAGAGGAAACACATGTGAGGCAGAGACAGATCACTTCTCCAAGGAACACTGAAACCCTAGTTTGGGAGGGCAGAGAAATAGCATGTATGTCACCACTCCCCAGAGCCAATGGATGGCAGGCATCACTAATCGATTACCGCACTGCTGACTGAGCCTGGACGTAGCCTGGGACTCCTTCTCACACAGTCCATCAGTAATTTTTCAGAGCTGGCATGTGATGAAAGCCCTTTGCCATCCCTTCTGTAGTCTGGCAACGGTAGCCAAAGCCTCCAGATCATCCAAGATCTCTCTTCCTGCTCCACCCACATCCAATCATTCCACAAGCCCTCTCACTGGTCGTTCCAAATGCCTCTGAAGTCTCCCAGGGTGCAGAGGGGGCAGGTACCATAGGTAAAATCTCCCACCTGGATTTGACCACCACAGTGACCTTGGTGGTCCTGCAACTGATCTTGGACTCCATTGTCCCCGGGGCATCAGCCAGAGAGCTCTTCCTTTCTGGTGCTCCTGAAGCCCACAGGATCTAGACGAACCCCTTCAGCCTAGCATTCCTCTCAGCCTTTGGTGGTTGTGTTTGCCTGACCCCCCAGTTCTGCCACAGAGCAACACCGGGTGGCCAGTCTCCTCTGATGCACCTATACTGCCGCTCCTCTGTGCCTCTGCTCATGCCAATTCCGCGGCCGGGGATACCCTTCCCTTTTTTTTTGTCTCTCCAACTTCTATGCATCCTGCAAGCCTAGCTCAAATGCCTGCTGCTCTGGGTACTTTGTGAATCTTCTCAGGCCACATCCTGCCCCTCCCCACTCTTCCCCTTCCTCTGTGCTCCCAGAGCTCTTGCACGGTCTTTGGAACAAGCACATATCAAACAGTACTTGTCATGGTGTGAGTCTGTCGCCCACATAAGACTGTGGGCTCCTTCAGGGGAAGACACGTGTCTCTTTTCATGTCAGGTCATGTGCCAACTGTTGGCAGCTAAACAGCTGAACCTGGGCCCTGACTCTCCTTATAACGCTCTCAATGTGTAGCTCAAGACCCGGCGTAGCCTGTGCAGCGGTGGCAAGGAAGGCTCGATGGGGTACCCCCTAACTGCCCGAGAGGCTGCGTCCCCAAGGGCACCCCACCAGCTGAGCCCCCGGCTCACCTGCCGTGCCACAGAGCTCCACCGTCAAGGTCTGCTCGAAGCTCTTCTTGCCAAAAGGAGGGTCACCAGTGGGGCTGGGGAGCACAGGAAGGAGAGGAGTCAGTCAGCAGCAGGCTCCACCTCCCCGAGCATGGCAGGAAGGCAAGGGGACATTGTGCCAGACCCTGGTTCTGCTGCCCACGAAAGCGACACGTGGGGAGAATTTTCAGGGGAACTCTCTCCTGGTTGTTGGAGGAAATCAAAGCTGTACAGCTCTTTCAGGAGACACGGGAGAGACTTGAGGGAGGTGGAGACAGGACAAGCATTGTCAGCCTCCTTATTTTATGATGGAACACCTGAGGCCCAGAGAGGAGAAGACACTTGCCCAAAGCCACACAGCATTGTCAGCTTTTCCCCATGAAATTCTCCATCTTTCCCTGGGCCTGCTTCTAAAAACAAACTCCCTTTCAAAGGAGGCCAGATCCTAAGAGTCCCATATGGCAATGAGGGCAGGGGTGTGGGGACAGGACCAGGCTCAGGGGCCGATGAACCACCCTACACCCAACCAGATAAGGTCTCCTGGAGTCATAAACCAACAATTTCTAAAAATCTACCTTTGCGACAAGGCCAGCATGAGGCACCTGGGAGAGTCTGAAAAGAAGACGAAAAAGAAAAAAATAAGATTTTCCCCAACATGGCATGGCTAGCAGATGTTTCCCTCTGAACTTCATCGGTACCAAGCACAGCTTCTTTCAGGCGTGTGACCCAAAAGCCTCTGCCACTTTTAGGGACTGGCAGGAACAACTCAAATCCACCTTGATCCCCCCAGACTCAGCAACATTAACAGCTGGCGGATCTACTGATTCTGCAGAGTTGATGGGAACCAGGGCAACCCCTTCTGGCCAATCAGTGTAGCACAATGGTGAAGCGTTCCAGCTTCCAAGGCTGGTGGCTGTGGGCTCTGCCCCAGACAGATGCAGGACTAACTCGCTGAACCGACCATTAGCTATCTCTGTGCCTTTGTTTCTGTGTCTTAAAATGGGAATTATAACAGCACCCAGCACACGGGCTTCCTGTGAGGATCAACGGGGATAATCCGTGTCAAGTCTTAGACCAAGCCTGGCATAGCGAGTACATAACAGATAACTGCTGTATTATTATCCCCACTATTGTTACCATTTAAAATGCCACTTCATTGTGGAGCTGAATTTATAGATTCACACCCTCCATCACATTGCTACCCAGGGAGCCTTCTTTAGAGCACTTATCACAATTTGTCATCACTTTTCCTTTCTTGCCCACTTTTTGACTGCCTGTCTCCCCCACTGAAACACAAGCCCCAAGAAGGCAGGCATCTTGCTGCTCGTTCATCAAGGACACCTGGCCCATGCATGATGAGAAACTCAGAGATGGGGAGGAGGTTCCTGAAGATCTGCCCAACGAGCCTACTGCATAGGAAGGGAAGCTGAGAGCCAGAGAGGGAGAGGGATTTGCCCAACCCAGGGCTCCTGGCTCCCGGGCAGTGGGGTCTGCCACACCCTGGCCCTGCCCCCTCCCTCGGACCACCAACTCCGACTACCTCCAGAAGAGAGCTGCGGACAACTGGGGTCCTCGTCGGTGTCCCCACACCCGCTCTCACAGGGGCTCTCCAGAGCTGGGATCTGGGGTCCCCGTCGGAGCTGCTGGTCTTGGCCACTGTCCTCGTCAGCGGGGCTGCCCAGCTCCCCCTCCACGTGGTAGGCCTCAGGGGCCAGGCGCAGCGAGGGCAGAGCCCCCTGGGGCTCCGCGGGGACCACGGGCTCATCGGTGAACGTCAGCCAGGGGCCCAGCTCCGGGTTCAGTCTCCTGGAACGCCGCACGGGGCACACGGAGCTCTCCTGCTTCCGCCCCAGCCTGGTCCCCGGCAGGCCCCGGCCCGGCCTTTTCCGGCCCCAGTCCTCTTCCTCTTTTTCTTCCTCCTCCTCCTCCTCCTCCTCAGGCTGCGGCCTGGCCAACCGGCTGATGTGCCCTTTCACCTCCAGCCGCAGCGGGCGCAGGCTGGGTCTGGGCCCGGAGCTCTGGGGTGAAGCCGTGACCCGCACCTCCTCCACGGGGGAGGGGTGGCCCGCAGAGGCCTGGCTGTCTTTGGGCCTGGGCCGGGCCCGGGGTGTGAGGGAGGCGTAGACAGGCGTGGCCAGGCGGTAGGGTTTGCTGACATCACAGAGGATATCTTGAGCCAGAAGTTCCCTCAGGATGGAGAACTCAGCCCAGGTGGCTTTGGAAGGGTGCTGGCACCGAGGCCGGGGTCTGACCTGCTTGGCGGGGCTGCTGCAGGGCTGGGGGTCTGGCTCTGGGGCCTGTGCGGGCAGCTTCCTCTGGGGAAGGCAGTAGGTGTGCATGTAGCGAATGAGCTGCACCATGGCCTGCATGTCCTCCTGGGACACCTGGGCGCCGGGGTCTGCCCTGCCCGGTGCTGGGGATTCCCAGGGAGAGGCTGGAGCTGGCTGGGGGCTCGGGCAGTCCTCACCCGCCTCCTCATCCTCCTTGGCAGGGACCCAGGAACTCAGGGGTGGTGGTGGCTGGAGGACACTATCAGGGGAGCGGGCTTTAGCCCGGGGACAGGACGGCACCGAGGTGAGGTGCTTATGCAGCTCTGTGCAACTCCGCGTCTGAGACTGCATCATGCGGGCCTTCCTGTCATGGGCGCTGTCCATCTGGAGAGGAAAAGAGGCCAGAGTGAGGAAGGAGACCCACATTGCTTCTCCCCGCTGCCCACCCCTGCAGCCACTGGCCAGGCCCAGCGTGTCTCACCCGGATCGTCAGAATTGCCAGGTTTCACCACTTCATCCCCAGGTTCCAGCACAGAGCCTAGCGCTTAGCAGTGCTCAGGGGATGAGGAATGAAGGAATGGCCAGCCTCCTAACAGGTCTCCTAGCTATGGATTTCGTCTTTTCTAGATTTACTGCCAAAGCCCGGTTCTGACTACCCCACTCTCCTGCAAGGAGCCTTCAGAGAGAGTGCCAGGAAATACATTAGTGGTTGCCTGGGGCTGGGCGTGGGAACAGGGACTAACTGTAAACAGGGACACTGGGGATCTTCCTGGGATGATGGAAACGTTCTAAAACTGGATTGTGGTCGTGGCTGCACGACTCTGTAAATTTACTAAAAATCACTGAATCATACTTTTAAAACAGGTGCCTTTTATGGTATATAAGTGGCACCTCCATAAAGCTGTTAAAAAAAGAAAAAGAAAAAGAACAATTCAGTATCTTCCCAGTACCCGTGGGGTAAAGGGGAGGCCCCCTGGCCAGGGGTGCTCTGCAATGTAGCCCCACCCGACCGCTGTCTCCAGCCTTATCTGCCCCCACTGGTCCACACAGGGGCTTTGCTCCCAGTGCAAATGTCTCTTTGCTGGGGCCAGACTGGCTGTCAAGGGTGTCTCACGCCCCTGGTGTGCCCCCTAGCACTCCAGAGGGCAGGCTGGCTCAGGAAGGAGCTTAGCTGCTGCCCTGTTGACAAAATGGAACATGAGGGATGGACCTCTGTTTTGGGAGGTCAGCCAGGACAAGTAGGGAGGGGGCACAGGGACAGGGTCCACCCCCCCAGGGGAGCCCAGGCAGGGGACAGACTCCTACAGAGCCACTGTCTGAGAAAGATGCCATCCTGATTCCGCCCCAAGGGGTGGGACTGTCCGCAGCAGTGCCCTGCAGCAGTGTCTGGGGACAAGAGGGGAGGGCTGGTTGCAGGCTTTGAGTAACAGGAACGCTGGGAAAATTACCTCTGAAACCTCTCCTTGGAAGTCTCAGAAGATGGAGCCCAAGGAGGAAAAGGGACTTGCTTCCCTCCTGGGTGTTCAAGATAGAGCTTTCAGCTCTCCGATGGCTCCTCACAAAGAGAAATCCAAACTCCTTATGGCCTCCATGGTGCCAGTGAGGATCTTTTGTTTCCTTCCGTCACATCATTAGCATAAGCTTCCTGAGGGCAGGCCACATCCTCCTCGTCCCTGCTCTAACCCAACATCTAACACAGTGCCTGGAACACTGAGGTACAGTTGACTCTTGAACAATGTGCGGGTTGCAGGGGGTAGAACAGCCGCGCGCGCAGTGGGAAATTCACATATGACTTCTAGTCAGCCCTCAGCAGCCACGGTTCCTCTGCATCTATGGATTCAACCAACTGCGGATCCTGCAGTACTGTAGTATTTACTACTGAAAAAAAATCCACGTGGAAGTGGTCCCATACAATTCAGACCCACGTTGTTCAAGGGTCAACTGCACATGAACAAGCCCAAGGCTCTTTCTAGAACCCCAGACTGGCCTGGGTCTCAAGCAGTGCCCAGCATATCAGCGACAAGGGTTGTGTGATGAGCAAAGAGGGAAGCTGGAAGTGCATTGAACTTGATGGCCTCTAACAAGAGCGGAAAGGTGCACACCGCCCTCCCCAGAGACCCCCAGAGGCCTGGGTGGGTCTGGGGGCATGTGCAGAAATACCTTGACCCAAGGCCGCTGGCTTCTGGACCTGAGGCCTGCCTGGCGCCAGGCGGTCCCTTCCTTCTGGCCGTCAGAGGCCGAGGCTGGGTAGGACGTGGTGAGAAGGAGTTTCTGCAGCTGTGGGAGGAACAGAGAGGAGAGGAGCCGGGGCTGAGCTGCAGCCAGAGACAGGGGAAGTGCACCTCAGGGAGAAGCCTGGCCCAGAGCCAGCCCCTCAGGACCAACCACACCCTGACCCCAACATCACAGGGCCATGGTGGAACACAGGAAGGGCACTTAATGACCTAGAATATGTTCCCAATATATTAAGTACAGAAAGCAGGCTGTCTAACAATCCCAAACCCATACAGGCATCCCAATAAAATGTAAGTCCTTTTGAGAGTTAATAACCTAAGAGGAATATCTGTGATCTTGAGAAACCCAGACAGATGTTGGGTGATGTCTACCCATCCTACTGTTGAAATATGATGCACACATTTGATTGGGACATTCTGCATATACTCGTAGTACACATACACCACTTTCTGTGACCTTTCATGAGGTGGGATTCAATCATACAAGAATATATATATATATACATCACTTCCAACCCAGCCAGCTGTTTTCACACAAGTGGAAGCTGCTTAAGCTTGTCTGGCTTTTCTAAATTTTCTATAAAAGTTGCTGAGCTTCTGTACCCGGAGGAAAAGTGCTCAGTGTATCCCAGCCAAGAAAGCAAGGAGCTGAGTACGCCTGGGGGTTTCGCCAGGGATCCTACCACAGCCAAGGTTGAGAACAAGTCAAGAAGCATGATGGGCTTTTGCTACAGCATCAAGTGTTTCCTCAAGGGACATGACCCCCAGGAGGATTGCCAAAGGCCTGGGAACCAAAGTAAAGGCCACTCACCACTCCCCTAGGAGCTGGATGAGCCACACCACCCTACCTCAACCCCAGACCAACACACACATCTGTGATTCTCTGGCGTGGACAGGAAAAGATTCTTAGACCAGAGGCAAGGGACCTGGTTCTGATTCAGTTCAATCCCAGCTCACTGTGAGACCTTGGGTGAGTCCTTTCCCTCTCCCAGCCTTGAGGAAGAGGGAAAGGACTGGGAGAAACCAGCCTTGGTTTCTCCAAGGTAGGGGGTATGTGTGTGTGTGTGTGGGGGGGGGTGTCTGTGTGTGTGTGTCTGTGTCTGTGTGTGTGTAAAACAGGGGCAGGTAGACTAAATGATTGGGTCTTTTTTGACTCAGGGGTCCCTCTAAGAATATGAGAGAAGCTACTGACCTCAGAAAAACACACATTTATGTAGAGGTCCACGGGTCCCCATTAGTCCAGAGGTAGACTCTCTGGGACCCATGTCTCCAGGTTAAGAACCGGGTGTCTGTATAAATTCTCAGGGCCTTTCTAGAACTCTGTTGGTATGCGGGGAGTCTCAATGGTGAATCTGTTTCCTGTGTGCCTAGCCCAGTGCCTGAAACAAAAGTGCCGTCTAAGGCATGAGAGGGAACAACCGGTGACCAGCAAGGGTCACTCTCTACCTCTTCCAGGTTGGTCCCTCTCCAGAGTCCCATACAGAATTCCTCTTGTTCCATGACCACCACCACCAGTTGTGCTGGGACTATCACTCAGATAGCACTTTTTGAGACACTTCTTTGTACCAGGCACTGTTCTAAGTTCTTTATATGTATTAATCTGCTGTACTCCTCCCAACCGCCTTTGAGATAAGCACTATTGTTAACCCCACCTTACAGACCAGGAAGCTGGGTCAGAGGGAGGCTAGGTGCCTAAGGGACACATAAGCATTCATTGGTGGGGCTGGGAATCAAACCCAGGAGGTCTGATTCTAGTCTGAAAGGAAGCACAACACTTATCAGCAGGAGCCACAATGTGGGACTGAACATATGCTTGTATCCGGCACACATAGGTGCTTACTAAATATTTCACACTGCTTTGGGGAACTTGCAGGCAGCGGGAAAGAGGGAAAGGGGTCCTGGACCAGGAGTCAGAGTACCTGAGCTCCGGTCCTTGCTGGCACACCAACCTGCTGTGTGACCCTGGGAGAGGCCCTCCCCTCGCTTGGCCTCAATTTCCCCAGAGTCACACTTTACGGTCACCAAGGGCCTGTCCGGCTCTAACTCTTCACGACCAAAGACCCCTTCCACCTCCAACAGGCTCTGATTTTCCAGCTAAGTCTCACCAGCCCCTAGGAGCTACAGTGTCAAGGTGAGGAGCCCAAGACAGATGAGCTGCTCTTCACAAGCCAGGACATCTGGCTTTCTGGCACCCTAAGCCTGAGTCAAGGGCAACTGCTTTCAGCAACTTCTGAGGTCTGGAACCCTTCGGAATCTGAAAAAGCTGAGACCTTCTCCCTAGAAACCTGCAATGCCATGTGTACGTTTCTACATTCCACGGACACTCAGGTGGCAGTTAACTTTTGCTGGTGGAAGCACAAACCAGTCCAACCTCTTTGGAGGGCAAACTGGAAGTATTTGCCTAAACTGAAAAACCACACATCCTACGACCAAGGAATTCCTTTTCCAGGAATGTATCCACTTACAAATGGCCAAGGCCAGTAACAGGACACAGACTGAAGCAATGGAACAATAAAGGAGTTGAAACAATGTACGTATCTGCCAACCAGGGAACTGGTTAAAAAAGTATGGTACATCCTTATGAAGGAACACTATGTAGCCAACAAAAAGGATAAAACAGAGATACCTCTGCTCATCGGAGAGAGTTCCCAAGACACACAATTCACTTGAGAAAAGCAAGGTGCAGGGCAGTATATAATGGAGGCTTCCTTTTGTAGTTAAAAAGAAAATGGAAGAGGAAAGTCACACAACAGATCAGTAACCATGGTTACTTCTAAGGTAGGAAAAAACAATTATGAGATGGGTAAGGAGGTTCTGCTTTTAACTATCCATACTTCCTGCTTGAATTTTTACTGTGTGTGTAAGCATCATCTTTAGGAAAATGTTTACATTTAATTTCAAGGGTTTAACACACACTTAGGGTCAACCCATGAAATCCCAAAGGGCCTACAGTGTTGCAGGCGAAGCCCAGGGAGGCCTCCCATGGCCAGTCCAGGCTGCTGCCCTGAACCCTTGCCAGTGATGCACGGAGACCCCTGCAGGGGCTGGAGCTGGTTTTCCAGCACCCACCACCTCTACCACCAGACACCACATCTCAAGCCACCACCATCACTTCAGTTGGAAATAGATTCTCACCAGCGAGAGCTCATCCACTTCAGGGGCTGAGGCTGGGGCCCTCTCCAGGGAGGGGCTTGGGGGCGCAGATGAGGGGACAGGCGAAGCAGAAGTGCAGGAGGGTGCGTCTCCATCATCCAGGGCTGGGAAGGCGGCCAGATGCACAACATCTTCGGGGATGTCATCCAGGGTTTTGGTGAGTGCTGCCAGGAGGGCCTCATTCTCACTGTCGATTATCTGCAGTGAGCAGAGAGGCAGAGAGGGGACACGGTTAGTCAACGCCTTGGACTCAGTGGCTTTGTGTAGAAATCGGCTCTGTACACACAGCTGCACTACCATCACCCTCCCGCCAAATCCACTCAGATCCTCTCAGTTTGCTGGGATGGCAGATGCCCAAGAAATGTGCTATGGACTCCAAGAATCAAAGAAGTTTACGAGAAGGCAGCAGGTGGAAATGGAAAGGGGCCTGGCCTAAGAGCCCCAGTCTGGACTCTGCTGCTCATCAGCATGTGACCCCAGGCCCAGGGCTGTCCACGTGGGGGACGCCCGTCCCCTCCTCTAAGGACAGCCGCTTCACACCATGGCCTCTTGCGTCCAAACCCCTGGACAGAGGCCTGAGGCTGCTCTATGCCAATGGTAGCCCCAGGTCAGTCTCTCTGACCCTGGGGCCCAAGCAGGTGGTAGAAAGGCTGGAAGTTTCACGGTTCAACCGTGACAGTGAAAGCAGAGCAATAGGAAAATAGCTACCATTCCCCTGTGGGTTCCCGGGGCTTGCTGCCTCATTCACTCATGTAGGGGCAGTTAGTGCAGTGGCTAGGAGCCTGGGCTCTGGAACTGGGGCTGAATCCCAGATCTCACATTTATCAACTGTAACAATACCTACTTCATAAGGTTATTGTCAAGGACTGAGTTAACCTATATAAGATGCTTAGAAAACATTGCCTGGCACCTAACAAGCACTCATTACTACTACAGCCACCGCCACCGCCACCGCCACTGCCACCCGCCACCGCCACCGCCACCACTACCACTACTACTACTACTACGATTCCAGCTATGATGATGATGATGATGATGATGATGAAGATGGTGATGGTGATGATGGTGATGTTGGTGGTGGCGATGATGATGGTGGTGGTGGTGATGATGGTGGTGGTGGTGGTGGTGGTGGTGGTGGTGGTGGTGATGGTGATGATGATGGTGGGGGGGTGATGGTGATGGTGGTGGTGATGGTTGCTGGTGATGGTGGTGGTGGTGATGGTGGTGGTGGTGGTGATGATGATGATGGTGGTGGTGGTGATGATGATGATGGTGGTGGTGGTGATGATGATGATGGTGGTGGTGGTGATGATGATGATGGTGGTGGTGGTGATGATGATGATGGTGGTGGTGGTGATGATGATGATGGTGGTGGTGGTGATGATGATGATGGTGGTGGTGGTGATGATGATGATGGTGGTGGTGGTGATGATGATGATGGTGGTGGTGGTGATGATGATGATGGTGGTGGTGGTGATGATGATGATGGTGGTGGTGGTGATGATGATGATGGTGGTGGTGGTGATGATGATGATGGTGGTGGTGGTGATGATGATGATGGTGGTGGTGGTGATGATGATGATGGTGGTGGTGGTGATGATGATGATGGTGGTGGTGGTGATGATGATGATGGTGGTGGTGGTGATGATGATGATGGTGGTGGTGGTGATGATGATGATGGTGGTGGTGGTGGTGGTGATGGTGATGAGGATGGTGGGGGGGTGATGGTGATGGTGGTGGTGATGGTTGCTGGTGATGGTGGTGGTGGTGATGGTGGTGGTGATGGTGGTGGTGGTGGTGATGATGGGGATGGTGGTGATGATGATGGTGGTGGTGGTGGTGGTGGTGGTGGTGATGGTGGTGATAATGATAATGATGGCGGCAGTGGGCAATTCCTCCCCTCCTCTTCCCCCCGCCCCAACTCCCTTCTCCTAGCACATATGTACTGAATGGCTACTCTGTGCCTGGTGTTGTCTGGGCACTGGTGACACAGCATCCCAAGACTGATACAGCCCCTGTCCTCATGGAGTTTAGCCTCCAGTGGAGAAAAGAATTAAACAAGGAAACAAAATCAGATCATTTCAGAGAGTGAGACAGCCTGGGAAAAAAATAAAAGGAAGCTGTGATGGAGAATAAGAAGGTGGTGAAGATTCATAGGCTATTTACAGTGGTCAAAGAAGGCTGTTCTAAGCAGCTAATACTGAAACTTAGGCTTGAAAGATGAGAAGGAACCAGCCAGGCAAAGAGCTGAGGAAAGAAGATTCCAGGCAGAGAGAAAACCTAGTGCCAAGGCCAGGGACAAAGAATTTGGCTGACGAGAGGAATAGAGAGGCTTTGTAAATACTGCCTCAGGTAAACCCCACAATAACCTCTGCGGGGAAGGATACTATTCCCATCACCATTTTGCATTTGAGGAAACTGAGACTCATAGAGGTTGACCAATGTGTCCTGGGTACGTTGCATTCATCCACACAGCAAATCCAGGGCAGAGGCAGGGCTTACAAGGAGCACAGCACACACACATGAACCAAGAAGCTTCCTTCCCTGATGTCTCAGACATAACACGAGGCTCAGCGTGCATGCACACTCCCAGCCCACCGACAGATACCAGCCCGCCGGCCCTGGGGCACAGAGATCACACTGCTATTAGGTGAGGCACCAAGCACCTCATTCAGTAAACCCTGGCTGCTGGGCCTGTTCTGGCAGGAGGCAATTCTGTCACATGATGCCTTCCCCAGGACTCTTTCC
>NW_006772405.1:1679100-1687402 GCF_000442215.2 Lipotes vexillifer | reverse complement strand
TCTTTCCCATCCGAGGTCAGGATGTTTATCCTTTCTGCAGGAAGTTCGGCCTTTTGGCTGCATGAAATCTGTTCCAGGCCTTGTAGCCGGAGCAGCAGCTGAGTAATTCGAAGGGGGGACATGGGGAGAAGAGAAAAAATGTGTTTGTGATTTTGGAACAGAGCTAAGAATAAAAGAAAAGGTCAAAAGGTTTTGGCTGAGCCTGACCTAGGCCCTGGGGATGCGAGTCCAAGGGCAGATCCAGGCCCAAGAACTCTGGTTCGGGAATGCAATCGGGCTCAAGTGGCAGCCTCTCATCCCCATCCTCAGGCCAGAATCCCAACCCTGTGTTCCCAGAGCAATCTGCCCAGCCTGATGGGGAGTTAAGATCCTGGGAGCTGGGCTCAAGGACCACTCTTGGGGCTGACCGTGGCAGCATCTCTGCCACTGACAGGGTGATCCTGGGCAAGTCATTTCCCTCTTCTAAGCCTTGCTGATTTCTAGTCAACGGGAAGACAGGATCCCTGGTTGGCTTCCCTCCAAAGGCTACTAGGAAGGCCAGTTTGGAGGCAGTGACACAAGGGCTCTGTGCAATGTTCCAGGGTCTAGCTCAGTGCCTGGGGCATGCGAGGCTCCAGGCAGATTTGCTGAATGGAAGAATGAGTGAACCAAACAATGAACTCTGACCACTGGGGAGAGACTGAGATTAGTGTCTCAAAAAACAGATTCTAGAGGGAAGTTATTCAGAAATGATGTCATCAGCACTGGATGGAATAAGGGTTCCCTCTTTCACAGGGAGAGAAGCATGGCCCAGAGATATTCTGAATTATCACAACTATCAGAGCTGGAAGGGCCTTCAGGGATCACGTAGTGACCAGGGATGTCAAACATGCAGCCTGCGTGCTACTGTCCCCATCCCTCCCCCCAACCCTGCCCTTCCACCTTTCTGACCACAACCCTCCAAGCAACACTGCCCATACGTCTCAGCTGGAACTCATGAGGAAGCCTATTTGCCATTCTTTTGGGGGTGGGGGGAATGAAGGTCCAGGAAAGAGGTCACACAGCAAGTCAGGAGGGGCTGGGGAGGATGGTCAAGGACTTACTAGGTGCCAGGCATGGTGCTGAAAGGAATGCCAGATGGCAGAGACCCCAAGGAGCCCCAATAGGTTGAGTAAAAACAAAATGACTGACAGAAGGTCTCCCCGCTCTCTCCTCAGCCCTCCCTGGGCTGCTCCAGCTCTGGAACAGCCAGGCAGGGTTGGGGGTCCTGACCCTGTCTGGGAATAAAGTCCATTCGTGCCCTCGGCATCGTGCCATCAGCACCCTAGGATAATACATCACAGGGAGACGCCCCTCTCCTCTTCCGGCCCGTTAGCTCAGCTCTCCCGGCTCCGCTTAGAAACAAAGTGCAAATTAATGGAGAGTTAATCAGCTGAGGAAGGGATATTAATAGACTTGCTCCACCCCCAACCTTCCTGAGCTCTCTTAGGCTGAAGGAAAAGGAACCTGCAAGAAACCTGAGGGAGAACGCTTCATTCTGGGTGCCTAGAGGAGCTTGAAGGAATGACACAGGACAGAATTTAGGCTATCAGGACCATAAGAACACTCAGAAATCATCTGCCGTCCCAGGGCTTAACTGGGGTGCAGGAAATCAGCTTCCCTTCCTTTTTTCTGGGGGTGGGTCCACAGATGTCATCAGGGTCTAACAGGACCCAGTGACTCTCTCCCTACAACAGAGTAAGAATCACTGATCTGATCCATGCTCGTTCCTCATTTCTCACCTGGGGAAACTTAGGCCCAACAGTGAGGAGCTACTAGCCCAAGGCCACGTGGCACACGGTGATAGAACCAAACACCTGCTTCCTCCAAAAGTACTTACTAAGTTTAGCCTATTGTGACCCTGGCCCTAGGACTCTGGGCACACAGAAACGGAAGGCACTGTCCCTGCCCCCAAGCAGTTGTCAACTCTTATAAGGGTAGCTGTTCTCCACTCTGTCTGTTTCCATAGTGATGGTACCACCTGACTTGTGAGAACACAGCTCTGACACAAGGCAGCATGGCTCTATGACTGCCACTGGTCAGATAAGGACGCTGTCCCAGTTAGTGGCAGAGGGGGTATTAGAACCTCTGGCCCCTGTATCCCAGCTCAAGGACTCTGGAATGGGTCGTGTCTGGTCCTTGGCAGGAAGGAAACTATTACAATCAGTTTCTTCATTCAACACATATGATTGAGTCTTTTCAATGCACAAGGGCCCCACAGAAGAACAAAACTCTGTTTGTCCTCAAGGAGCTCGAAGCCTGAAGGTCACAGGCATGCACGTACACAGGATGGGAGCCCAGAGAGGAAGTGACTGACCACCTGCCTTAGGAGGGGCTAACATGACAGCTGGGTGTCAAAGGATTTACTCATATGATAAATATTTTTTAAGCCCCAAGAAAGTGCCGGGCTCCATGCAGAGCCCTGGGGACATAACAATGCACAATGCTGTATCAGCCCCCAAGCTCAGGGGGTTTATGATGGGGGACGGGGGCAGGGAGGAATCAGGCACTAATCACATAATCACCGCAGAGGCGCACAGAGGCGCACCGGTGTGTAATGGGTGGAGCAGAGGTGGAGTGCGGGCCATGAAGGGGAGAGGGGCTGGGTGGGCAGAGTTCTGCCTCAGTCCTAACCATCTGTGAAGATTCTCCTGCCTTCCTTGCTGTGCTAAGAGCCCAAGGGCCATACCAAGGCTGACTTGTGTCTGAGACCATTTCATGCACATAGTAGGACCTTGGCAGGAGCTTACTAGTGGGTCTGGCCAGTCTCTGAGTAGGTGAGGCCTGTACAGTTTAGGTGGGGATGGTCTCCCCGCAGCATCTAAACCCCTCTCACTCATCAGCTCTCCATAACCTGAAAGCATTTCCTGGAAGTTGGCCCCCTCTGAGGAAGGAGGTAGCATAGCGTAGTTAACCACATTGTTGTGAGAAAGAATGGACGTCCTGGGAAAGAGCCAGAATTAGAGCCCAGCCCTGCTGATCGTCATAGGGTTGGCAAAGAGGTATACAACAGCGAGGGGTTTGGGGTCCTGTGTTAGAGTCTACACTCTGACCCTTCCTAACTGGATGGCCTTGGGCAAGTTACTTAACCTCTCTGAGCGTCACTTTCCTCACCTGTAAAATGGGTTACTAATAGTTTTCCTACCGACAGCTTAGAATAATCTTGGGAAAAATCCGACTCCTTAACATGGCCCAGAAGAGCCTGCATGATCTGGCCCCGCCTAGCCCACCTCCACCCCCCGACTACTTCCTGGCCCTTTCCCCTTCGCTACTGCTCCAGCCCTTCGGGTCCCAACACAGCGAGCTTTCCTGCTTCCTGGTTCTGTGATCATCACTCATCGTGTGGCTCCTCCTCCTCCTTCAGCTGAAGCATCTGTCCTCGGAAAGGCCTTTCCTGACCACCCAGCCTTTAGATGCTCTTCGCATCCCAGGTTTATTCCTACTGTGTCCATGTCACAAGTGACCGCTGTTGGTTTATGTATTACCTGATCTAGGGTCAGTCTTCCCTCTAGACCATAGAGTCCACTGTTGAACACAGTGTCTGACACATACAGGGAGCTCCATAAACATTTCTAGAAGGAATGATACAATCAGGAGTACTATTTGAGACGGTGCTCTTGGCACACTGACTTGGCACATGGTATGTTATTATTATTGTTGTCGCTATTGTTATTATTATATTGCCAGACATCATCGTCATCATCATCATCATCATCATCATCATCATCCTGCCAAACAGACACAGGGAGCTATGGCTTCTTCCTCCAATCTTTATAGGGGAGCGTATTTCAAGGAAAGAATAATGAGTCCAAATGTACCCATCACCCAGCTTCAACGTGGCCAATCATATTTCACTTATTACCCTCCATGCCATGCACCCACAGCCACAAACGCAAATGCATGTAGGGATTGCTTTATTCTGATGCAAATCCCAGACATCACATTGCCCCATGTTCGAGGCCTTCTTAAAGGAAATGTGCCTCCAAAGCTGAGAACAGAGGCAGATGCATAGATATGCACTGCGGTTCTTGGCACTGCCTCTTTTTAAAGAACCTCTAGGCTCCATTTGAAAAATGGAGATAACTATACTTCTGTGTGTGAGTTGTTAAGAAAATTAAGCGAGTTAATATACACAAACAGGGACAGTCCTGCCACAGAGAATGTGAGTCATTCCCATTATGGCGTAAGCATGGTTATAAAGCTCTGGCTCAGGAGGCAGGCAAACTGGGTTTAAATCTAGTTCAGTTCCCGGCGAGGTAAATCACCCTAGGCCCGTGACTAAACTTCTTCAAGCCTCAGTTTCCTCATCTGTAAAATGGGGCAATAATCTCACCTGCTTCACAGGGTGGGAATGAGAGTTCACTGTGACCATACAGGGAAGGGAGGCCTTGGAACCCACTCTGGCTCACAGAGGGACTCGGTTCTGACTGGGGGCATAGAGAGAGCAGCGCTTCCGAGCCCTCACTTCCCAGGGGCGATAACACAGCCTGGCAAGGGGGCAAGAGCTGCCCAAGATCAAGTGCAGACCCGGGACAAGAGACAGAGTCCCAAGAGCTTTGGTGGATGAGGAGACTTCTTTGCATGAGCAAGTGTATTAGGAGATGGCTCAGGGAAGAGCCGGGCTTTTAGGGGGAGAGAGAGGCAGCGAGGTTCCGGAGGGCATACCTGGAAGAGCTCCGGATCGTCGGGGCTGTACTGGCTGGGTTCGGTCTCGGAGTTCTCCAGGCGCCACTGCAGCTCCTCAAAGCAGGTGGCCGAGTCGAAGTCACTGGCGTCCAGCTGGGAGAGGTCTAGCTCTGGAAAGTCAGCGCAGAGTTGCTCCTCCCCAGATCCCCCGCCCTGAGGAAACAGGAAGGAAGGAGGCGGGTCAGAGCTGAGTTTGGTTAGACCCCAGCAGGGACCCTCTTACTCAGGATGCTGCCAGTCTGAACCTGTGGCTGCCTTTGTCCGAGGCCCGATTTTGCCAAGCGACCAAGAAATGTAAAGCCGCATCCTCTTGCAACTGTCGAACCTACCATGAGCTAAGTCAGGCCCTGGCAGTACAAATCCCCCTTCCTGCTGCTCCGTCCCCACCTCCTCTGCACTCCTATACACCCCTGCCCGCATAGCACCTCTATTCTCTTACCAGAACTATTTTGTTGAAAACTTTATTACAACCTATAAATAGAGATCTATTCCTTTATACCACTGCTTCCACGTGAAAGGGGATTTCTGGAAGGCAACAACCCCTCTATATGAATAATGAAACAACAAAAAGCAATAATAACAAGAGATGACATCACTGAATGATTGCTGTGTTTTGGAAGAACACTCACCTATGTTCCCAGGAATATTTGTAATGTCTAAAGTGTGGAAGCCCACCCATCAGTAGACAATAGGTAAGTAGAGCTATAATCACCTATACATCATAAAACAGTGCTGTTGAAAAGAATGAGGCGTTATGTATGTTCTCCATGGCATGTTAAATAAAATACTAAACTGCAGAATATCAACAAGTAAAATATTACCCCACATGCGTAGAGAGAATGGGACAGACTCAAGCTACACATTTCTCATGATAATACATGTGAGAATACTGTGCCAGTACACAGGAAAAGGTCTAGAAGGCCATAAACCCACCTGCCAGTGGTGGGTGGGGTAGAAGGGAGTCATGGAGGACCTGGTAACAGTACCGACCGAACTGATGCTTCTCAGAGGGTGGTCCCAGGACCAGCAGGGGCAGAACCACCTGGGAACCTATAAGAAATAATGCAGATTCTCAGGCCTAACCCCAGACCTGTAGTCACCTTCTCACCCTGGTCTCCTAAGTTTAACAGTTACCAACAGAAGGGCTGCCTTGCAGGTTCAGAAACAGCCTGAGTAGGGAGGCTAACACAGAAACAGGACACCACAGGCACTGGGGTCTGGCAGACCTGAATCATGATCCCCATTCGCCACCTGTGATGCCTTAGGCAAGTCACTTCACCTCTCTGAAGCTCAACTGTCTCATCTGTAAAATGGAACAACAACTGTCTCATACAGTTAATATTAAAGGAGGCAGTGCCGTAGCCTGGCTTGGTAAGTTGCTCAATAAATGGTAGCGAGCAGTAATGACAACAAATTTTTAAAAATAATAAGAACAACAGAGTTTCATGGCAGGCAGAGGAGGGTGGAATCTCTTTAGAGAGACAGGCTTGTGTGACACTTAAGAGAAATAGGTTTTATCCAGACCTTTTCCTTAATTGTTCCCACTTACTAGGCCTCATAAATTATGAATAAATGTATATTATTAGCTCAACTTGACACAGGAAAAAGGCTTTTATCCGAATTTGGGTCAAATGTCTTAATTGGCATTTTGCAAGAATCCTGCACACACGGGCAGCACCGGGGCTGGGTTCTCCCAAGCGGTCAGTCCCTGCTCTCAGGCCAGGCAGCACGGGGCCCCGAGAGTATGTCTCCAGGGACATCCCTGACCACGCCTGCCCTCCATCTGCCCGGTCTTTCTCCAATCCACTTGTGTTCAACATCCATGAATATTAAGTCCTGTGTCACTCCAGTGAGGATTCGCAGCCCCCTCCTGGGGCTGCGAATCTTCCCCTGCCCAGTTGGACTATGGGGGGTACAGCGGTCTTGCCTGTTCTAGACGGATGATTGGTTTGTTTCTAGTTTCTGGCTGTGATGAACAAGCCTACAGTACGTGTGTACAAGTCTTTGTGTGGACCTATGTTTTTATTTCTCTTGGGTGAATCTCTAGGAGTGGAATTGCCGGGTCATAGGGTAAGCGTATGTGTGACTTGATTAAAAACTACAAAATTGCTCTCCAAAGTGGTGGTGCCATTACACACTCCCACCAGCCATATGAGTTTCTATTGTTCCATGCCCTCAACAGTACTTGGTGTTGTTAGTATTTAAATTTGAGGCGGGCATGATAGCGGGGGGCCTACAAGCACTTATTAAATGCTACTGTGAGCCAGGCACTGTGATGTATAAGACTCAGTTCTTTCCTTCATTTGTTGACATCTCAGTGGGGGAAGAAAACACATAAATATTTCATTACAGATTGTGCTAGTGCCACGAAAGAAACAAACCAGGTGCACTGAGGGAGGACAAGAGAAGGAGGGGAATCTACTTAGATGGGGTGACAGAAGGCTTCCTGGAGGAGCTGACGTCTGGTTTGAGACCTGAAGGAGGAGCCAGGCAGTGGGAAATGTGGAGAAGCTTCCAGGCAGAGAGGACCCAGCAAAGTCAAAGATCCAGGTGGGGACCAAGCCTAGAGAATGGGGTACTGACCAAAGGCCAGTGAGGCTGCAGCTCAGCCCTAGAGTAGCGGGAGGGAGAGGATGCCTTCAGAGAGGCGGGTGGAGGCCGGATCAGGTAGGGATTGAAGGGATTTGGGTTTTGCGCCAAGTGTGATGGGGGTGGGAAGCAGGCAGATGGGTTAGGCCAGTGTAGCATCCAGGAGAGGAGCAGGTGGTGGGGCTGGGAGGACAGTACCGAGGGCCTGTGGAGCAGGAGGGAAGGCCAAAAGTAGACAGACAAGGATGCTAGGCAGCTAGGGCCTCCCTGGCCAGCAAAGCCCCAGCTATAAGTTCTCTGGGGAGCTCTTTCTATATGTTCTAGAACCAGCCCGTGCTAGTTAACTCAGAGCAGCCACCTCTACAGGACTTGCTTTTTGAGTCTTAGAAACAGCTTTTAAATCAGAGTTCCAGAATCCCAGACCAGCCAGGAACTGGCAGCCCTGAGAGGTCGTCCATGCAAGTCTTTGTGGACAATTCGGGAGACCGATGCGCCTTCAAGAACTAGTTATGGATACGTGTGCACAGTGCATGTGCGTGCAAGGAATTTAGACTTAACTTCTAGCCCTTCACAGACACAGCTAAGAACTCCTGACCTGGTTGGTCTACCTCCTTCACTTTGCACCTATGGAAACTGAGGCCCAAGAAGGATAATGGATTTGCTCAGGGTTATCCAATGAGTGTGCTTCCCATGAAAGCCATGCCACCTCCTTTACAAAATGCCCATCAAGTGGCCATGACTACTGCACTTAATGATTACCCAGAGCAGCTTGACATACTCAAAGTGTACCCAGGGCATAAAAATTAAGAAACCTCGGGCTTCCCTGGTGGCGCAGTGGTTGAGAGTCCGCCTGCCGATGCAGGGGACACGGGTTCATGCCCCGGTCCGGGAAGACCCCACATGCCGCGGAGCGGCTAGACCTGTGAGCCATGGCTGCTGAGCCTGCGCATCCAGAGCCTGTGCTCCGCAATGGGAGAGGCCACAACAGTGAGAGGCCCGCGTACCGCAA
>NW_006772405.1:1671355-1679090 GCF_000442215.2 Lipotes vexillifer | reverse complement strand
CAAAAAAAAAAAAAAAAAAAAAAAAAAGGAAACCTCAGCTTCAAGGCCTTGTCAATTACGGCTGAGGCCACTCTCCAGCTAAAAACCATTAAGCATTGCATTAATAGTGATTTCTCTGGCCCTCTCCATATTTAGAGAGGCTTTTGAAGCGGTGCCTCGGGTGACCCAGCTCTCTTTTGAAAGGTCTGACTTGAGGCCTTCCTGTTCTGTACTGGGCAGCCCCAGCAGGGCCCACCCATGGAATGGGAGGTAGGGGGGTCACAGCACAGGCTAAGCCACTGCTATTACTGAGCACTTTCTATATGCCACGGGCCACACTAAGTGTCTTATATACATCCTCTCAGCAGATTCTTATAACGACGCTACAGGGCAGGGGTCACTGTCCCCATGTTACTAATCAGGAAATTCAGAGATCCAGTCACTTGTATTAGTTTGCCAGGGCTGTCGTACAAAAGCACCACAGACAGTGTGGCTTAAACAACGGAAATATTTTTTCTCCCAGTTCTGGAGGCTAGAAGTCTGAGATCAAGATGCTGGCAGGGTTGGCTCCTTCTGAGGCCTCTCTGGTTGGCTAGTGGATGGCATCTTGTCCCTGTGTCTCTTCCCTTTGCCTTCCCTCTACGTGTGCCTGTCTCTGTCCAAATTTCCCCTTAGATTAGGCCCACCCTAATGACCTCATTTTAACTTGATTGCCTCTGTAAACACCCTATCTCCAAATAAGGTCGCATTCTGAGGTACTGGGGCTTAGGACGCCAAGATACCTCTGTATGGAGGACACAATTCAACCCATAGCACCCAGGGTCCCAGAAAGGTAAAGCTGAGATTCAAACCCCAGGTCTCCTGGCTCCCTAACAAAGCCTGTGCCATTGCCCGACATCCTGCTTCTGAACGTTGAGAAGGAACGTTTAAGACCATTTATTCCCATTTATGGACGGGGAGATGGAGCTTTGGGAAAAGTCTGAGAAAGACCCAAGTCACAGGGCTAGTTTGTAGCTTAGCAGGGACAGGCCTGGGGCCACATGTGCTGCATTGTGCACCAGCCCCGCATGCACAGCCCCCTGTGGTCCCCGCCATCAGTCTGCTCACACCCCTGACACGCTCGGGACACCCCCCTCTGGTTGCAGAACCTTCTGTATCCATTCCTCCAGGGACACCACACTGCTGATCTGAACGGGCTGTAGCTGCCCCAAGCCAGGGAGATAAAACGCCCCGGCAGTGGATTAATGGTGCTTCACTGGAAGCCTGGGTATCTTGTCGCAGATCGATTCCCTGTTTAAGAAAGAATGCATCTTCAGGAAAAATTGGTGGCTCCGCTTTACTGACTACAATCAGCAAATCACCTAGCTTAGTGCCTGGCCCAGAGCACATTCTCAGAGTTAACTGAGTGGAAGGAAGCAGGAGAGGGGGAGGGGGGCTTCACTAACAGAAATTGGGTTCTGGGCCTGCCCGCACTCACTATGCATCCTTCAGTGGGTCAGCTCCTCTCTCGGGTTCTCACTGCCCCCTCTGGAAAACAGACCATCAAACACAAAGACCCTATGGACCCCTCTTGTGCAAGCATTTGCAAGTACAATTCCATACTGCACTTCTCCAGTTTCTGTGATCCACATAGGCTTGGGGTAAGTATTTAGGTGGAATAAATAAATGAATTCACAGAGGGAGAGACAAAG
Source organism: Lipotes vexillifer (assembly GCF_000442215.2). Classification (NCBI taxonomy): domain Eukaryota; kingdom Metazoa; phylum Chordata; class Mammalia; order Artiodactyla; family Lipotidae; genus Lipotes; species Lipotes vexillifer. The sequence continues at coordinate 1,677,420 of NW_006772405.1, read as the reverse complement.
ACGCAGACAGAAGGTCTGTATTGAAATGGAAGCAGGCCTAGAAAGGAAGGATAAAGGGCTAGGCCTGGCTCGGCTACTAACATTAATCATTTGTGGTCAGGAACCTAACTTCTGCCGCCTTAGTTTCTACTGACAAAATGGGGATAATAAAAAAGAATCCTATCTCACGGTGTTCTTAGAAAGATAAAACATCACAGGTCAGGAGCCTGGCTCGTGCCAGACACCCCGTGAATAGTGGTCACAGATACAGCATTTATAGTTGACATTCAAGTGATGTTCACAGCTATGGTCTCATTGGTACCTCCCCAAGATGCAGGAAGTAGGCAGTGGTCAACGTCCCCACTTGACTGATGGGAAAGCAGGACACCTCAGAGGCTTCATGACCCATCTGCTCGGTCCTAAACCCGCTGATGCCCTCAATCCTATGTTCCTTCAACCTCCACCAGCCCCCATTCCAGTGTTACCATCACTCACGGTTTCTCTTGGCAGATGATTTGCCCTAACAGCCAGACCACGCTGGCTCTCTCCGGGCCTGCCCTGGAGGGTGGGAGCAGGGCTCCCACCCAGGCCTCACACACTTCTTTACTGACATCTTGGATGCCCTAAGTACTGCCCTACAAAGCGTCCTTCACTGACAAGAAGTTGGATTTGATGGTCTGGGGCAAGTTTTCCCTTTAAATTACTGTTAGGAATGCCCAGACTGGCCTGGGCATGAGATCTGATAGGGTGGTAGGTACCTGGCACTAGGCTCACCTTTCCCGCCTCCCTAACTTGGCGGATACCAGTAACCAAACACTGAGCCCTGAGCCTTCGCAACCCAGAGCCTTACCAGCCACTGCTGATGCATTAGATCCAGCCTGCTCTAGACCTATGACCCTGTACCTCTACTTGCCCTCTAGGAAGGAAGTGAAGTAAGTATCCATGATGTCCCCACAAAGCCATTTCATTATACAGATGTTTTCCTTTTTCTCCTCCTACGTCTGTTATTTGGCTGGCCTCCCACCCATTCCCCTTCCTAATGGTGGCAGCCCACTGATCTCCTTGCGGAAGTCATCCCTCCCCTGAATGCAGGCGGTCCAGGTAAGCACAGTCTGGACAATTAAAGGGTCTCATCCAGTGACCACAGCAACTGGTTCACAGGGTTGGGTCAGAGTGAACACCAGGAATGTGCTGGAGCGTGTGGACAAGGGTGCTCAGCTAGCTGAATTTAATTCTGGAGATGCTGCGAGCCATCTTTGCTTCCACCTGGGAAGAGCCTGCCCAAGAATGAAGCCAGCACAGGGAATGCAGAGTCAAGAAGCAAAAAGAGATGTATTCCCGATAAAAATAATTTAAACACTTGGATACAGCTGTGCCTGAAGCCAGTCTATTCCCTGTACTCCACAATTATGTGAGTGAATAAGGTCCCTTTCCAGATTATGTACCAGCTGGAGTTTGTCACCTATCAATGAAAAAGTTATGACCGATTCATCTCTCTTACATCCAAAAAAAAAAAAAAAACCTAAGCTTCCCACTGTCTTCCAAATTAGTACAAAACTCCTGAAGATGCTTCCAGGAGAACAGCAGGAAGAGTAATTGATTTTTAGACTCAAAGAAATACTACAGCATCCTCGTAAGACTCAGGAGTCACAGACACAAAATTAAGCTTCAGGAAAAATAAGTAGAAAACACAGGGGCTCTGAGTTCAGCCTAAAAGAACAAAACACCCTGAGCTTAAAGATAAATCAGACCATTGAAAGGATCTCCCGCCAAAACACTCAAGGCTAAGTGTCTCAGAACATCATGGAGGCCCTTTCCACGCAGGAGCATCTGGCCCCAGGCCTGCCGAGCACAAACTCAGTGATGCTCAGCGCTTTTCAGTGGGGCCTCAAGCCCCAGCTACGCAGCTACCCGCCCAGGGCTTAGCGTAAGGTGATCTGACAGAAGGTCGCCAGGCCTGGCAAGAGTGGGTCCTCCAGCCCAGAGAGCAAAATGGGTCCAGTGCTCAGAACTGGACTACAAGGCCAGGCCGGGAGGACGACCAGTTACCAGTGACCCTGGGAAGGCAGCTCTGCTTGGTAAGCGAGGCAATAGGATGGAGGAAGTGGGGTCCTTGATATTTCTAAGCGCCAATCGGCCCTGGGATATCCACCTCAGGACGTGAGGGAGGACTCAGCGTGGAGCTTGTCAAAGTCTTCATCAGTTTGGGCAGTTTTCTGTTACTTGCCACCAAACCTAATCCTAACCAGGCCCTCTCAGGCCTTTGGTACAACAGACACTCCCCTAAGCAACCGCCCAGGTTAACCAACACTCTTCATCCCCTCCTGTAACAACACACATTACTAAGGCCCAAGGCACCCCAGAGTCTCAGAGACAACCCTCCAGGTCATGCACACATCTGTCTCCAGCAGCATTGTTTGTTCAATGTCATTTGTGTTTCTTCCCAAACCCATTTGTTACTATAATTACAAAGTTTTGTTTTGTTTTGTTTTGTTTTGTTTGGGGGGGGCGGCTCACGCCACCTGCAGCATCCTAGCTCCCCAACCAGAGATTGAACCCGTGCCCCCTGCAGAGTCCTAACCACTGGACCACCAGGGAATTCCAATAATTACAAACTCTAATGAAATGGTTCATCAACAGAAAATATGAGTATAAAAGACGAGAATGTGATGGAAACTAAGTTGAAGGCTGTGGAAGGACTCAATAAAGTTGAGCTGTTTTTTAAAAAAACATACAAAAACCCTGCTGTCAAATTATGTGTGGGTGAGCTAACAGTGAAAGATTAGGGAGGCACTGGCAAGAATCTGAAGGATTCTGCACTTAGATTGCTTGAGTCTAAATTCTTAATCCAACTGAGTGAATCCCCAATCTGGAAATAGGAGCCCTGGCAGCGTGGGTGTGGACCAGGCAGGAGAGAGAGCTTGAGATTTCAGCGTCGGCAGCACAAGCAGTCCTAGAGCAAAAGACTGGCAATAATGAATGTGCATGCCATATGGCTTCATTAAACAACAATGTTAGGTATTATGTTTCATGATTTCGTACTCTCACTGACTTTTTCCAAGGAATTCCCCTCTCCAGCCCTCCACCCACCCCACCAACCCCCAGCTGTAGTTCCTGCTCGTCATCGGATAAGGTGGCTATTGGACATGGATTGCAGCTTGCATTGTACAGGAAATAAATCCTTACAATGGACTCCCAGAACACAGAACTGGGGCTTTTGGCACTGAAGGAGCCTGTGGAAATACTTCTAGAGATGACTCTCTTATTTTGCAGATAAGGACACTGAGGCAGACAGTCTCCTGGGACACGTGTTATCTTGGGCATCCCCTTCCCTCCTCCCTGTTGCCTGCAAGCAGCCCCTTATCCAACAGAGATCCCTAAGGTCTCTCAGAGCTGTGCCTGGACCAGGTTACCTGGGGTGGAGCAGCTCCTGGATGTCTTGGCAGGTGGTGGGCACTGAGGTCTAAGAGGGCACCATTGGCATCCCACACCCCACTGTGACTGCCTGGCACCTGTCAGTCAACACAGGCTGCCCCTGGCCCAGGAAGGTGGTGCTTTCGTTTATTTTAAAACAGTAAAAGGGTGAAGTACATTCTGTGACACGAGTGAGCGAGAGTGAGTGAAGGTGTTTCAGCGGCAGTGTCGTCCGCATACTGTGTTCGCCTACAATTGCTGTCAATTTTATGCACTTGAATTCAAGGGCCTCTTCAATTCACAGGAGAGCGGCAGGAAAAGCGCTTTGTGAACTGCAAAGCGTGTGCAGGTATCCACCTGCTGTTAAGACTGGTTAACAGTCCCTTTCCATCTCCAGGGACCAGCCTCCCTCATGGATCTGCTGTGTGGCTTGAGTTTCCACCCTGGGGCCTCTGTGCTGGCAGTTCCCTCGGCCTGGGATGCCTCCTCTACCTTTCTTCTGTGCATGGCTGGTCCTTCTTATCAGCCCCATCCCAGATTAAATGTCCCTCTGAGATGAGCCTTGCTGACCACTGTATCCTAAAGTGGCTGCCCATCTCGCTCCCATCACCTGCTCTAAGTCCCTCAACACGTTTCACTCTCTGATATCCCCTCCCCCCTTTGCCGGTATTTTTTTTTTAATTGTGGTGAAATACACATAATATAAAATTTTCCATTTTAACCATTTTTAATTAGGCAATTCAGTGGCAGTAAGTATATTCACATTGTTGTGCAACCATCACCAGCGTCCCTCCCTCTTCAGAGCTCTTCCCCCTTTTTCATTTATCTGCTTGTGTATTGTCACCTCCCCCAGCTATGAGTTCCATGCGGGCAGAGGCAGAGGTGTCTGTCTGTCTTTGTTCCCTGCCGTTTCCCAGCGCCTAGCACAATGCCCAGCATATAGTAGCTGCTCAATAAACAAAATGAGATCCATGTGGAAGTGCCCTGTAAACTGGAAAGGGTGGTACACAAGAGCAAGAGACTGCAACGTGGACATTTTCTCCGTACAGTCCCAAGACAAGGCCAAATTGCCTGGCAGCCTCAGTTATTCGACAACGATTTTGAGTTTTGTCCAACTCTGTGGGGGCAAAAGCGTCCAGAGCTCCTTTTCTTTCCTGGTTCCAGGCCCCTCTGAGAGGTCAAGAATGAAGATATACGATCACACAAACCACCTGACATTGACACTCACCATTTCAACACATCAGCTCTACCCAGAGCAACATTTTATTAGTCGCTGAAGGGCAGGCACAAAAATAGACTGCAGGGATCAAATGCCACCCTCTACAGTGGTTGAAAGGCCCTGGCATATGACGACTTGAGGCCTGGGGACCCGGGGAGGGGGTCCTCTGTCAGAGGAGTGCACAGACATTGGAAGCTAGAATCAGGGCTGGGATTAGGCTGAGGTGAGGGTACCAGCCTTGGGCACCAAAAAATTCAGCAATCAAGACAGATCATATTTAATGCAATATTGTGAAAACAATCAAAATTAATGCCCCCTAAAAATCCATGATGAGCAACATATCAAACTTCTAAATAAAGACAAGGTCAGTGGTACTGATTTTTCCTTTTGCTTCAGGTGACTATTTGGCTCTGCATGGCATTCTTCCCTCCTTTATTTAAAGATGTGGTGTGTTCAAAATGCATACTTTGGCACTGACTATTAACATATTAACTATTACAACATATATAAATGTTGCATTAAAATATGATTTATCTTGATGACTGAGCTTGTTGGCATCTCCTTAAATTTTGTGTCTGAACCAAATGTCTCCTTTGCCTCACCCTAATCCCCACCTGGGTGGAATGAGGGTGAAAGAGTTACTGTATGTTCAGGTGACTGAAATGAGATCAGATCCTGTCCTACACCCCTTCTCCCTGGGGCCTCAGTTTCCTCATCTCTACAATGGAGCACACGACCCTAGGGTAGCTGTGGAACTGTCCCAGTCTTGTCCAGTGAGGCATTTGGGATGGGAAAGTAGGAAAACTCTAAAGTGCTGGCTCTATGTGAGGAACTGTTATTACATTTTTATCAAAGGTAGTAAATCGTCCATCACAATGGTAAGCTGCATTCAGCTTTGAGATGAGTTGCAACACACTTGCCTGATTTATAATGAAAGGAGTTAAGTTTGCTAAATGAATAGGTTTTACTTAAGAAAAGAGATTAGAGCTGATTCCCGGTTCTGTCAGCAAGTAGGATCTCCCCTCCCATTCCAATGCCTTTACTGAACAGGAAGGAAGGCAGAAGGCTACAGCTAGCCCTGGGAAAGCACCCATTTCATGCAGCTGAATGGGGGGACCCCAACTCCCTAATCATGCTGCGGGATCATAACCTAACAGGCGCTTTCCTTCCCCCCGCCCCCGTCACATTTTGCGGGGTTCCCTCAAAATTAGAATATGCCCAAGGGCAGGGCAAGAGGGACTGGCACGTGTCAGCCAACCTCAGGTGTGAGATGCATGAAGAAATGCCTGGGAATGGATAGTGGTGACGTTTGCACAAAATCATGAATGTACTTAATGCCACTAAATTGTACACTTTAAAACGGCCAATTTTATGTTATGCATATTTTACCACAAAAAAATAAAAATAAATTTTAAAAGTCCCGGAGTCCTAAAATAAAGTGCCCGGCACACTC
>NW_006772405.1:1654623-1671165 GCF_000442215.2 Lipotes vexillifer | reverse complement strand
GCGCGGGGCGGGGAAGCTGGGCCAGGGCTCAGCTGAGAAGCCCTTTTGCCTGTTATAAATAACGCAGAAAGAGGCAGAAAGAGGGTCCTGGCATGAGAGTGAAGGTCAGGCAGCCCCTTCATGGCATTTGAGGAAATGTCACGCCCATCGGGCCAGCAAGGTGCCGGCTCACATCTCCAGCCCCACGCTGCCCAGGGCTGACGGCAGCCGTGCCGGGGAGCCCGTGGAGCATCACTCCCACTCAGGAAGGGCAGCCCCAAGGTGGCCGGCTCCCGGGGGTTCGAGCAGAGAGGGGACCACGGGGTGGATGGAGGAGCAGAGGGTAGCTGAGGATCCCCCAGCCCAGTGGCCAGCGGGCAGGGGCTAAAGTCGGCTTCCCAAGAACCCAGGCCAGGGCTCAGCCACCGGCACACCAGCCTCGGCTTGTCAGCCAGTACACACAACCTGCCCAGGGAGAGATGACTCAGCAACGCTCAAGCCACAACTGCCCCCGCTGGGGCCGCTGCACAGCGTGGGAGCTGGGAGGGGCCTCACGGCCCATCTGGTCCTGTGGTTCCCATGCTGGGCTCCCTGGGGAACCCCCTGCACGCTCTCCACCCCCGCAGCCCACCAGCACCCTGGGCTTTGAAGTGGGAGGGGTTATGAGGGAGTTCATTAATTAGGTTTTCCATTTTTATTAACTAAAAACCATACAGTGGCAACCCATCCTACTCCTATTTAAGCTGAGTGAATTCAACATTATGAGCCTGGCAAAAACCAAATTTCTGTTTCTTTCTTACATGTTAGAAATACGATGACATTCTATTTTGCACAGAATTTTATATTTTCCTATACCCACACACTCTTACCTATTGTTCATACACGCTATTTCATCAGCAATTTAAGGGCTTTACGGACTTCATTTGAATCCTCAGAGGAAGAGGCCACTTCCCAAGTAAGTGGTATCCACCACTCAGAGCCCAGCAATGTGGGTATTTCCCCATTTTACAGATGCAGAAGCTGAGACGCAGTGAGGTAACGTGATGTTGCTAAGCAGAATATGAATGTTTGAGAGTCTTTATGGGCTCAGGAAGCCCAGGTAACAAGTTGCTGTGTAGACCACAGAAGAGAGAGCCGAAGCTGGGTCTCGCCCACCATCCCCAGGATGCTGGAGGCGTAGCTGAGACTAGGGGCCGTCGCTCACTCGCCTGCTTACAAGCCTTGACTTGTCACTGCCCTTGACAAAACCCCAAAGTCCTCACCGGGCCTGTGAGGCCCGGCGCGCCCTGGCGCGGCCTGGGCCTGCCGCCTCTCCCACCATTTCCTGGGCCCTCCCGTCCTCCCGACGCTGCAGACACAGCAGCCTTCTTCTGGAACAAAACTCTCTCGGCTTGGGGTCTCCACCTGGGACACTTCCTGCCTGGTCCTAGGCCACTTATCCAGCACTGGGTCTCAGTGAGAGAGGCCTTCCCCAACACTCAACCCCCTGAACACCGTGGGTTATGTCCCCATGTGTTATCCACAGCATGAACCCAGGGACTGTCTGTCTCCCCTCCAGAATACCAGCTGCACGACGGCAGTGGTCCAGACTTGTCCTCTGTTGAATCCCAGTGCCTAGAACAGTGTCTGGCACAGAGTAGGTGCTCACTAAATCTTTGTGGGATGAGTGGAGGTGGGCCGGGGGAGTAGAGCTCCGGTTTCCCAGGTCAGTTTAGGCATCTCTGCCGCACACTGCTGTGAGGCTTGCAAGGTCTCCCTCTCACGCACCCGCCTTTCCTGGGGTGGGGGTGGGGGGTGGGGTGTCCTTCTGCATCCATTTATTCCCTTAAGGAAATAAATTTCACAGTGGTCAGATGATGAGAAACCCAGACCCATGGGCTCCCAGATGAAGATGGTGGGAAACAGATTCTCTCTGGCCCCAGCAGGCCCTCCCTGGTCATGTGGTCAGTGAGGGCCCACTCACTCACGCCCCCCATGCCTGAGGCACTGGCTCCCTCCAGCCACAGTGAACCTGCCTCATGTAGGAGTATGTTCACCGGGCATGTAAAGCGAATTTGTGTCAAACAAATCATACCTTTCCACTGCCTTCTTCTTAAGTAACAGGGAGGTGGCCCACAGGGTGGTATTGCCACTGGCTCCCCAACCAAAGCCAGGGCCCTAACAGTGGAATAACAGGCACCTGAGCTAGGAAAAAGACGCCACCTGACGATGCTTGGGTATCACCCCAGCTTGCAGAGAAACAGGCAGGAAGTGGGGAGTTCTCCAAGAGAGAACACTGAGATCTTTCAGGGAGTGAAGTTCCCATCACCCCTGCATGTAAGTGCCACCTGAACCCACAGCTCTGACCTACTAGGTTCCTTCCACCCTGCCAGGATTAGGAATCCTGGGGCTCATAAAAATCTTTATGCCTGTAAACTAGACATTCTCCCATCTGATCCTCACAACTGGGCAGAGGTTAAGCCATTTTTCTGATGGGGGAGCTGAGGTTCATAGAGGGGAAGTAACTTGCCTAAAGTCACTAAGCAAGTTAAAGAGAGGAACAGGGCTAAATCTCCCAGACCTCTGACTTAGTTGAAGCAAAAATATCACTGATTAGGAGGCACAACCTTGAACTCTCTGCACTACTGGCAGTGGGGAACTTGGACGAGTCCCTCTACCTCTCTGAGCCTCGGTTTCCCTATATTCCCAACTGGGCAGGCTTGGAGACCATGGTCAGTCAGCTGGGGCTTCAGGACATGCAGGGTCAGCCTGTGACATCCTGGGCATGGTAGCAAACCCTCAGGTGCCCCATCAGCAATCCCTAACAAGGGGGAAAGATGGTGGAGATGGAGGTGATGATCACTGAGGGACACGTCACATGGTGTGTGTCTGCAATGGTGTCATGGGAGGACATGTGGGAGATCTGCTAGCCCCTCACTCTGCCACTCAAAGAGCGGTCCACAGACCAGCCGCATCAGCCGGGCCTGGAGCTTGTTCCATTCTGCAGAATCTCAGGCTGAATCCTCCTGAATCAGAATCTGCACTTTAATGAGATCCCTAGGTGATTCGTAGGCACATTAAAGTTTGGGGAACAAAAAATTTTAAATCAGAAGACCAACTGTAACATGTGACCTTTGGTTCAGCACCTAGATCCTTCAAGCCCCCAGCGTCCACATCTGTAGAGTAAAGATAATAATGTGTGCACTTCAAGGCACTGCTGTGAGCGTTACATAAGATCACACATGCCAACAGTCTAGCCCAGTGCCCGGCAGGTAACAGCTGCCCAGATTGCTGGTTTCTTTCCTTCCCGAAAGGCCAGAAGGACGAAGGCCTCTGCTTGCATTCCAATTCCTGCCTGTGTATCTGGGAGGCAAGGGAAAGACCCCCATGGGGCAGCAACAGATGGGGATGGGGTGGGAGCAAAGGGAAAGAAGGAGAGCAGGGGAAATAAAGAAGCAAAATAAAGACAAGCAGCAGAGACCATCTGAATCCCCAAGAGGCAGATGAACATGTGAAACCCAGAGACACAGCAGTTTCAGCTCATGTCAGAAGCCAAAGGGCTGAGGATGGAGGAGCAAGGGCCACTGGGTTGTGTCCCCACAGGTCACACACTGCCTTTCCAGCCCAGCTCTGAATCAGTTCTTGTGGCCAGGGTGGACACAGCGCCAAGGGTCACTGGAGCAACCAGACAGAAGCTGGGGGCTCAGACTGAGCCCTGAGAAGGGTCAAACTTGGCTGGAGGACACCAATCCAAGGAACTGTCAACCCAGAGGAGCTGGACAATGGGGGGCTGAGCTGTGTGATTTAACCTCTCTGGGCCTCAGTAAAATGGGAGATAGTAATAATAGCCTTAGGGTTCTTACGAGGATTTAATGAGAAGAGCTTGCGTCTGGTTGTGTCTGGTGCAAAGTAAGTGCTCAAAAGATAACGGCCAGATTATTACACAGGAGACCTGAAGCAACTGCTGGAATAGAAGCAGCCCTCTGGGCTTCTCAAACTTCCTGTGCACCCAATCACTGCGTTAACCCCTTCAAGCTCAGACTGACCCAGTCCACACCACCATCAACTCACAACTGATCGGCAGCCACGGCTTCCTGCTTTCACCCCAGCCCCCTCCAGGCTGCTGGACACAGCACAGCCATAGCCAAGTTCTCAAGATGCAGATCTGACACTACTGGACCCTGTTTAAAATCCTGCTTGCCCCCAATTCCTCCCAGATAAAGAGCAAAACCCTTCATGAGGCCTGTCATGTTCTGTGTGATCTGGCTTCTGTCTACCTATCCGCAATCATTTCTTAGCATTTACCCACCGTCTCCCCAAATTTAAGCCCCACTGGCCTTCTCTCCACCCCTGGCACTTGCCAGGATCTCTTCCCCCACAGGACCTTTGCATGTGCTGTTCCCTCTGCCTGGAACATCATCCCACACATAGATCCTTTGTCCAGATATCTCGTACCGTACCCTTCACTCTTTACCTCCTCGGGCTTTCCTTGAGCCATGCAGACCACACAAGGAGCCTGGTCGTACCCTCTCCCAGTCTTCTGGAGGTCCTGGGCCTTCCTTCAGAGCTTATCACAGTTGGTAATTTATTTGCATGGACAGGTATTAGTGCTCACCAATGTATCCCTGGCACCTGGCACATAGTAAGTGCTTAATTAACAAGGAGAGTAAGTGAATAACCTCATTCTCTGGCAACCATCTCACCCCCCTATCCAAGTCCCACCTTCCCTCTCACCTCATCCCCTAGGCCTTAACTCTCCATATTACACACAGGACAAACCCCAGTGCTCCCTGATCCTCAACCTCCATCCCTGACTTGCAGGACTGGTGCCAGAGATCCAAACGTTTCTAGATCTGATTTTCTTGAAAGCAGCTTTGGGCTATGGCCAGGGGAGGCGTGCGCTGCTGGCCTCGGCAGTAAACACTGATGAAGCTGTCTGGACCAGCTGAGCTGAGATCAGGAAATGCCAAGATTTAAAAGCATCCGGAACCCATTTATTTATTGTTGTTCTTGCACTTCCAGGCTATTTTAAGCTTCAGATCAATCAGATCCTCTCTCCAAATATCGCTCCAGAATCAGCCAACATGCACCTGGCCCTACCTGTCAGGGCCCCATCTGACACAGGACCTCAACGACAGCAAAAACAGGCAGCTGTTCTTGTTTATTGGGTGCCTCCGTGAGTGGTAAGTCAAAGTCGCAAACAGTCTCAAAGGGAGGTAGTATTAGCTCCATTGGGAAGATGGGGAAATTGAAACTCAGAGAGGTGAAGAAAGTGGCCCAGGGTCACACAGCTAGTAAATGCCGGAACTGGGATTCGACCCCAGATCTTCCAAATCCAAAGGTCAGCCTGGGCTCCTAACTGCTCAGCAATACCGCTTCCCTCATTCCCCTGCCAAAGCTCTTCATACATACTGTGGGGTTTCTCATCTTGCCCCTGCCCTTTCAGCCATCTGCAAGGACCATCAGTGTTCTTACGCTATGAGTCAGAGCCACCCGCCCCCATGTGCATTGCTATGGGAAGGTCGCCAAGCTGGGCTGTTAAAAGGGGAAGGTAACGTTACATCATCATGTTTGTATTTTTTTTGAAATGATGGATGGATGGAAAGATGGAGACATGGTTCATATATTCATAGATTATTGCTAGAAGGACACAAATGAAAGTATCAAGGGTTTGGGGGAGTAAAGAATAAGGAGTTGATTGGGGATAAGGGGTGTCAGAGAATATTTACTTTCTACTTTATGTCCTTCTTAAGGTTTTTATTTTTCTTTAGTCATGCTTCAACCAATCCTTCAAAGGCCAATTCAGAGGCCGCCTCCCCCATGGAGCCTATCCTGATTGCCTCCACCTGTCCCTCCTCTGCATCCCTACCACATTCTGCCTGCACCTCTCAGGGCACTTAGGCCACTGAGCCTGCGTACTCAGTGTGCACATACCCACAGGAGTCCCCAGCCAGGCAGGAGCTCCAGGGCCTGGATCAGTGTCATGAGCTTCTGGGGTCTCCCCCAACACTGAGCCTCTGCTGAGGTGGGGGAGTGGAGAGGCCTGGTGAATGAATAACTATTTTGCTTTCTATCTTGGTCCACGGCCTCCTGAAGCCAAGGGAGTTGGAAACTCTAAAACGGAGCTTGGGGGTGGGGAAGAGAAGAGGAAAGCAGAGAATCAGAGGGTAAATTCAGCTCCCAGAAACCTGCCCAGCACGCATCCCTGGGAAATGACTCAAGCACAGCTTATGCCAGCAGACAGTCCATCTGGGCCCTGAGGTCACCAAACCTCATCAAGGTCCTGCTTATTAAATATAGAGGCACGTGAAATAAAGCCACCAATCTGGAGCTGGGGCTCTGAGGAAGGGACAGAGACAGGGATGAGAGGCAGGGAATCTGTCCCCCATTCTCCACCCCTGACTGATCACCCAGGAAGCTCTGGGCTGTGGCTGAGGCTGGACCCCTAGGTCAGACTTGGCTCTTCACCTTGACGGGAGCTTTGGTGATGGTCCCACCTCACCTCCCACGCAGCCAGGGGGTTCCCTGCCCTCCTCAGCACCCACCCCTGCCTGAGGACCAAGGAGAACTTGGTAACCTTTGGCCCATGATAATCACAAGCTTTGTTGAGCCTCTATTTTGCGCTATACACTTTACAACCATCACATTGATCCTGTCCAACCAAATTGACGGGCGGATACGGTCCAGTCCGTTTTACAGATGAGGAAACTGAGTCCCAGGGATGTAAGTAATGTGCCTGAGATCACGCTGCCAAGTTAAGTGATACTGGAACTAGACCAAGGCTGCAGCAGGGGAAGAGCCAGAACCAGAACTCCACTGGCTGGAGCGATGGGACCACAGCCACCCAGTGACGAGAGGCCTCCGTTTTCTCATTTTCTCAGGGGCTGTCAGCCTACATGGCAGCGTAAGAATCACTGAGCTAAGGCCATCCTTCCCTGTCTCTGATCACATACCCACTGGGGGCACAGCGGTGGGCTGAGAAATACTCAAAGGCATAGGCCAGGCACGGTGCCTCTTCTCAGAACTCTATATCCCTCTTAAGATCTGGCATAATAGAAAGTTAAATCATTTCACCGGTAAGGGAAACTTTCTTCCAGTATAAAAAACAAGGGTATGCTAGGGGACTAGAATGTAAAGGTTGCATTAATTTTTTCGTATAAAAAAGGAACGATTTTTGTGTCATGGATTCTGTTTAAATTGGTTGTAGGTTTAGCTGACAGGGCTACTTTGGAGGCAGCGACAGGATTGTTAAGAACTGACTGTGGGGAATAAAGATGCAGACGTAGAGAATGGACTTGAGGACACAGGGAGGGGGAAGGGTAAGCTGGGACGAAGTGAGAGAGTGGCATGGACATATATACACTACCAAATGTAAAATAGATAGCTAGTGGGAAGCAGCCGCATAGCACAGGGAGATCAGCTCGGTGCTTTGTGACCACCTAGCGGGGTAGAATAGGGAAGGTGGGAGGGAGGGGATATGGGGATATATGTATAGCTGATTCACTTTGTTATAAAGCAGAAACTAACACACCATTGTAAAGCAATTATACTCCAATAAAGATGTTAAAAAAAAAAAAAAAAGAACTGACTGTGGGATCAAAAAGATCTGTATTAATTTGGGCTCAGCCACTCAAACAGCTGTGTGACCCTGGCCAAGATACTCGACCTCTCTGAGCCTTAGCTTGTAAAATGGGAATGATAAGATCATGCTTGTAAAGTAGGAGTCCTTAACCTTTTTTGAGTCATGGGTCCCAATGGCAATCTAGTGAAGCCTATAAACAACTTCTCAGAATGTTTATGAATGCATAAAATAAAACATAGGATTATTAAGGAAACCAACAATATCAAAATACATTTATACAATATTAAAAAGAGTAAATTTGTTACAGTAATATAACATGCTTCCTTATTACTATACTAAATAATAAGATCTAGAAGCAAGTGTAACAATCACCAGTAATTTCAGAGTAGTGATGAGAATAAGTATTTTTAGATATCTGAAACGACTGTAATGTGATATGAAAATATCTGTGATTTCCACTGGTGACAAAATCACAGGTACCACTAATACTTTTACAGTTTGTCACCTACATTCACAAAGGGAGGAAATGCTAAATTTCACTTGGAGGTTAGCAAAAATAAAGATGTAATTTTTTTTTTCCGTCCAAGTTCACAGACCTCTGAATTCTATCACCTGGGGTTTAAGCAGCTCAGTTGTAAGGCAATCTACACAGTGTCTGGCATGCTCTGTAAATGTTCTTTAGGGTAGCTGGTTTGAGCTACACCAGACTCTGCCCCCCCCCAGCCACAACAGGGCCCAAGGTTTCGCCTGTGTGCCGTTAGGAGTCCTCTCTCTAGGGGAGGGGTTTGAGCAGCCCTGCGCCCATCAGAGGCTCAGGGAGGGATGTGGGTTATGCAAAGCTGTGAGGGAAGCTCTTAAATTTAATCCAGAAGCTTAGGGCTGGAAGAGGGTTAAGCCCCAGCTAGATGTGCACTCAGGCTGTCTCAGCTCAGAACAAGCCGTGTCCTTCCGCGCATTAGCTGTGTCCTCGACCACTCTGCAAAGGAGCCCTTTCAAATCCTGCCTCCTTGACATCTCCACTGTGTGGTTTATTGGCATCTCAACCTTATGTCCAAATGGAATTCTACTTGCCCGCGAGCCAGTTTCTCTTCAGTTTTCCCAATGTCAGTAAATGGCAGACCCTCCACCCAGCTGCTCAGAAGAAAACTTGGGTTTTCTCTTGCCCTCACCCCCACATTCAATCCATCAGCCAGTCCTGGCCACTCCCTCTCCAAAATACAGTACTCTTCTCTCCATCTCTGCTGTCACCACACTAGCCCATACTATCACCACCTCCTACCTAGACTTTTACAGTGCTGCCTAACAGGACTCCATTTCCATACTTGCCCAGCCCACCCCATGTTCATCCTCCACATAGTAGCCCAAATAATCTTCAAAAACTGTAAATCAGATCATGTCACTCGCTCCCTACTCAAAACACTCCAAAGATTCTCCTACTGCACCTAGAATGAAATCCAAACATCCATGGCTTAGAAGGCACTTACCTATGTTGCCAGCATCCTCTCTGGCTACTTCCTGCCTTGCTCACCACGCCCGCGGGCATCCTGGCATTCTTTACATCAGAGCTCAAACTAGTCACTGCCCCAGGGCCTTTGCACAAGCCATTTTTTGCATGGCTGTCTCCTTCCTGACACTTAAACCAAATGTCACCTCTTCAGAGAAGCCTTCCCCGACCACTCACTGTGAAGGGGCCACCCTTCCCCACTCTGGCACACTGTCCATCACATGGCTGCATCTAACTTCTTCATGACCCACAACACTGTCTGAAATATACGTGACCATTCTGTTGATGTGTTTGTTATCTGTCCACCCCCACTTGAATGGAAGCTCCTGATTGCTGGGGACTAGTCTGTGTTGCTTCCTACTCTATGTTGGCACATAGTAGGCACTCTTCAGATTTTACTGAGCAAGCTTATTTTGTATGCGAAAATGGGCTGGGCTCTGGACAGGCACTTGACATGCAATCCTTACAGCTGCTCTTCTTTCCCTTTTACAGAAGAGGCAACTGAGGAGGCCCAATGAGGTTCCCCAGCTGGTTGAGTACTGTCTAACCCCAAAGCCAGATTCTTTATCATTGCATCATACTCTTTAAAAAAAATTACCCCTTCACCCACCCCCATCCTCTCCAAAAGTCATCCCCAAAGAGAAGACAAGGAAAGATGCAGAGGTACAGGGCTGAAGTGATGGCATCCCAGGCCTCATGATGCTATGACCTCATCCTGCTCAGAGGCTGTTCCCCTGCCGGACCGCTCTGCCCACGGAAGCTAGCTGGCAGGGATGTGGCATCCACACCTGGACTCACATTTGCCTGCAGCACCCTGGAAACTCCCCATGGCTCCTTTCTCCTCAACTGCCTTTTCTGGGCCTCCAATCTCCAGATCAGGTTTCCAGAGCTGGGGAGTGTCCTCTGCTTAGGAAATCCTCCAGTCAACACTGGGGGGAAGGGGGAGACCTACCTGAGAGGCTGGAGATCTGGAAGCCAGAACCACAGAACCCCAGATAGGAAAAGACCTTGACAGTCATTCAGTCCAACCCTCCTCCTTATGCTTTAACCAAACGATAGCTGCAAGTACCTCGTGGGATAGGTTCCCTTTTAGCTCCATTTCACAGATGAGGAAACTTGAGGCCCAGAGAGGTTTGCTAACTTCCCTGGGAGACACCCAGCTAAATAAGTCATTGAGCTGGGATGGGAACCCAGAAAATCTGACTCCCTAAGCCGGGACATTTAACCTCCGTGCTAGAATAAGAACAAAACCCTTTTTGTTTCAGAGCCCTGCCAAGGGAGGCACAGGTGCCAGAATTACAAAACAACAGAGTGAAAGGGGCCCTTAGATAGACCTGGCTCTAACTCTCCTATTTTCCAGGGGAGGAAACTGAGGTTCAGAGTGGGAAAGTCTCTGACTGCCCCTCTGATTACATCAAGCTGCCCCTGGTGAACTACGCGTGGCCCCGACACCAGGCAGGGTGCACAGGCGGCACGCATGGGGGCGGGGGGCGGGGCCAGTGACCCCTACGAAGGACCCACTCCAGGAGCGAAGGACCCACTCCAGGAGCGCGCTCCCCTGGAGCCCGCATTCCAATCTGGTTACAGCAGGAAGGGCAGGTGCTCGGCAGACAATGCGCCATCCTCCATCCGTGGCAGGCAGGAGGCAGCTGCTGTGCGGGAGCTTGCCTTAAACAGAACTCCCTGTTTCCATTTTAGCCCTGTTGCCATGGGATGGGTCTGGCTGGGACAACAGCCTCCTTATATAGGGCAAAGCAGAAATCCTTGCCCCCCTTCTCCTAACACAAAGGCAATGGACACAAAAAAAGACAAAATAAGCAACTGCTCTTTAGAGGCAAACACATCTCTTTGCCATTTTACTGCTTAGAGAATTTTGCACGTGTGCGCGTGTGTGTGTGTGCACGCGCGCACATGCACACGTGAGCACGCATGCAAGCCACAAAACAGCAAATCAGAACAAAGTGCTCTGGCTTGGGTTTGACACTGAGAGCTGCCACCATATGCTTCCAAGGAAGTCCCCTTGCCTCTCCAGGCCTCAGTTTCCCCATATGGATATGCAAGAGTCAGACTAGACAGTGTCTAACATCCTCTTGCCCTTAACATTTTATAATTCTATGAAATCCAGACGATCTGAAAACTTTTCTATTCATTAAAGCACCAACACATGAGGGACTACACCATCAGCCAGTCTGTCTGGAAATCCTTCCCCAAGAGACTCCACTCCTCGTGGTGTTGCTCTAACACAGGCTGATTTTTCTTTTTTCTTTTCTGTTTTTTTTGGGGGGTGGGGGGCTGCGCTGTGCGACATGCGGGATCCTAGTTCCCCGGCCAGGGATCAAACCTGTGCCCCCTGCAGTGGAAGCGAGGAGTCTTAACCACTGGACCACCAGGGAAGTGCCCAGGCTGAATCTTAACCCTTCCTTGATAGCTCAAATCATCAGGGGTTGGCCACCTTTTTCTGTAAAGGGCCAGATAGTAAATATTTTAGATCTTTGATCTATACAGTGAACTACTCAGCCATAGAGTTGTAGTATAAAGCCACAGACGTGTGAACAAGTAGGCATGGCTGGCTTCCAATAAAACTTTATTTTCAAAAACAGGCAGTGATTGGATGTGGCGCTCAGGGCCTTAGTGTGCTGACCCCTGGGACCATCATCTTAACCATCACCCCCTCCACGTGGTCCTTTGCTCTGACACAGTGTTGCCCCTCCCCTCATGGCTCTAGTGTCTTCAGAGATGCTGGTCTCTGCCCTTCGCAGTCATTGCCTCTTGGCAGTTGGGTGCTTGGCTGACACGTCTTCCTGCTGTGAGTCTGCTGTCTTCAAGAAGTTCCACCCCTCTCTGCTTAGGTACTACTTATAATCTGCAGTGAACTGGTCAACCAGATCTCAAAGCTGCAGGCTCTAACTGAGACAAGAATCAGTGGGCTCTGAAGGAGACTTGTTTGGGGAACAGCAGTGCCTGGTCCCTGTGATAATGATTTTGGCTACCAAAGGCTCTGCAATAGACTCCAGACTGTGTAGGCTGCTGGACGATGTGTCTGAAGGTATGAGGAAACCGGGGTGCGATGTGTCCTCCCCACAAACATCTGTCGCATGGGTGCCAAGTGAGGCAGTTCAAGGGCATTCTTTTAAACAATGGGCTACTTACACTATTATTAACAGCGCAATGGGATTTTTGGAAGACAGGATGCTCGAATGAACCAACTTCCTTCTGTCTTTCCCCTGGACTTGTTGATAGAACCACTTGTCCCTTCTGACAGGAAAGCATCTCCTATGAGTCAGGGGCTCCTCCTGGCAGGCAGAAACCACTCCCCTGCCCAAGAAGAGCTTCCCTACCTTCTCCACCCAGTTCTTAGGGAGGCAAAGAGGAAAGAGCAGACAACAGCAGCTGCCCCCGCAGGCTTTTTGCGGGGGTGGGGGAGTCACCCAACCAGCAACCCCAACTGCAAGGGCAGGGAGGCCCCGAGGGATGGAGGACACACCCACCACCAAACCCAGTGACCTGGGCTCTGACTGGAAGTCTGTGGTCACTGCTGGTTTATCTGCATGTCTCTGAAGGTCAAGGAGAAGACACATGAGCATCTTTATTGGGGTCCCAAGGGAAGATCCAAGATACCAATGGGTGAAAGTCACAGTTTTTCCCATACAAGTTAAGAATGAAGGCAGCGATTTCCTCTTTGCTGGGATTTACACAGAGGCCAGCAGTGCAAACTGCAGAGGGGACTCAAGCACCCAAGAATGCAGACGCTTTAATTAATCAATACGACTAGGTACCAAGTCTGTGTTCCATTCTGGTTCTTATCCTTCATCAGCAGATTCTTTAAGCCTCACATCAATCCTTGAGGTAGAAATTAATGGCCCATTTTGCAGATGGAAAAAGTCAGTCACAAAGGCTGTTACAGAGAGGCAAAAGTAGTGCAGCCAGCCAGGATTCGACCCCAGCTCTCTAGTGGCAGTGTCTCCATAAAATCACATTCCTTAAATGACACTCAGACTCCGAGTCCCATCCCTACTCCATCCCCAAAGGTGGGATGAATTCATTCTGGGAGGTGGTCTTGGCCTCTTCTTTGACCCTTCCCTCTGAGGAGCTGCTGTGAAGAGTGAAGGGGTGGGGACCCCACGTCTTAGAGGTCCCAAGAAGGTAGAATTCTGCCTCCCCCTGTACCCATCCCATCCCTGAAGGATCAGAAATCTCCCTCAGGAGAACTGGAAGGACTCTCCATGCCAGACCTATTTGCTAATTCCCACTTTACCGCCTCCTGCCCTGACCCTCCCCACCCTTTACTCCAAACACCCTGAATGGTCCTACCTCAGCACCTTTGTATATGGTGCTCTATCTTCCAGCACTCCACCCGCCTGCCCTTCCCTAGTACGGTCACTCTGTTCTCTTCAAAACCCTGCCCTCCCAAGTCTTGCTGGAGGACACCATCTGCTCAGCTCACGTCCCTCTGTGGCTTTAGCATCACTTCCCCGTGGGGAGGCTTTGAATACAAGGCCAGGGGATTATGATGTGTGTCCTGGGGTCCCCTGGGGCCAGCAGGCGCTCATTCATCCCATGTTTGTTGAATGAGTAAAACTTTTATAGATGTATCCTTTTATATTTAAACAGAAAAACCACAAGGCACTGGAATAAGGTCCCTCATTATTTTCATCTGTAAAAGGCTGTAAAACGGGGGAAGGGGGCTGCCAGATACCAGGCCAATGAGAGTAGCTCTCCTAGTCTCCTCTACTCATTGGGCCTTCGGTTAAGAGCAACTGCAGAGGGGAAGAAAGTCCTACAGTGGAAAACTAAAACTCCCTTGTAGCTCTAATGTTCGCTAATTACCATTCATTCTGCAGAAACTGACTTTTGCTATGAAAGACTAGCCTCTCCAGGCAATGAAATCACAGAATCTCAGCACCAGGAGATCTGCACTGGGTCGGCTCACCGGCGCCAATCCAAGCAGGCAGTCTCTGGAGCCCCTTGCACACCAACAGGGATGGGGAGCTCACAAAGAAGCAGGGTCACCTCTAGAAACTTTTAAGCGAGAGTTTTGCGGAGGGTTCTTGCAGGGTCTTTCACCTCCCCCAAGAGTTGAAGGTGGGGTGGCTGAGAAAGGGGAGTTAAGGAGAAACCTAATAGAATCAAAGGATATTCTAAAGTAGGACTCAGGGGCTTCCCTGGTGGCGCAGTGGTTGAGAGTCCGCCTGCCGATGCAGGGGACACGGGTTTGTGCCCAGGTCCGGGAAGATCCCACATGCCGCGGGGCAGCTGGGCCCGTGAGCCACGGCCGCTGAGCCTGCGCGTCCGGAGCCTGTGCTCTGCAACGGGAGAGGCCACAACAGTGAGAGGCCCGCGTACCGCAAAAAAAAATAATAATAATAAAAAAATAAAGTAGGACTCAGTATTTCTCAAGGTGGTTCTCTGACCACCTGCTGCAGAATCTCCTGGGGAAGCCTGTAAAAATGCAAGTTTCCTGGGCCTTACCCCAGAGGCCCTGAATCCATCTCTGGGGGAGACCCAGGAACCCACATTTTAAACAAGCTTCCAAGTGATGAAACAATCATAACTGTCTACTGTCCAGATTCCTGCCCCAGCCTAGGAATCTGTATATGTCACGCATTGCCCATGGATTGCCAGGGCCCACTGCACAGGTGGGGTCACTGAGACTAGCTCCCGACAGAAAGGAATAAATGCACCCAGAGTGACTGACAGGAAAGCAAATCCTCTATAAGCTTTGTCACTCACTTCTTTATTTCATCAGGTCCACAAACAAGGGCACTTGTATACTTCCAGATGCCTCATCCTAGAATCAGAATCTCTTCCGGTTGTGCTCTTTTTATTATAACTTCTAAGCCTCAAAGGGCCCCAGGAAATGCAGGCTGCAGATCAGCTCACCCTGGATTTGGCTGGATGGGGGCTGCGGCAGGATGGACGGGGAGTACGGCTGCCGGCTGAGCGAATGTATCGGGAAGAGCTGGTGGAGACATGCAGGGGTGAGAAAAGAGGCACCCCCAGAGGGGTTATTGAGTCCAAAGTCTGGGGGCTGAAGGTGTGGGCGGTAGCTTTTACCTGAGAGGGGAGAATTTGCTCAGAGTTGACCAGGGCATCATAATAAATGATGCTGCAGAAAAAAAGTCCTGGTGCTCTGCCCCATCCTGAGAGGGGCAACCCATGCCCACCATTTCTGCACCACTCCCTCCACCATCACCCATACTGAGTATTTAATATGTTACCAAGCACAGCCCTTACATTATCTCATTTACTCCCTACACTAATCCTACACAGGATGACTACCACCCCTATTTACAGGTGAGGAAACTGAAGCTCAGAGAGGTTAGGTAACTGGCTCAAGGTCACCCAGCTAGGAAGTGGTAAAGCCAAGAGATGAACCCAGGCAGTATGACTGGAGATCAGGGGCAAAGACCCTTAGATTTACACTGCTTCCCCTTCTTAACCCCCAAAAGGTCTTAGAAAGGTGTCACTGAGCCGTGAAGGGTTCACACATAGACCATAGCAACCTCCATGGGTCTTAATGAGAGAGTAGACATGTGAGGCATTTCCTAGCAAGAAAAGAATTGGAGGTACTGCTTTAGGTAATCCCTTTCAGGTGCGCTGCACTTTACAGTTTACAGTGAGAAGCGTCATAATGCATAATAAAGGGATTCAAAGCAGTGACATCATAACCAGGCTGCCTGGGTCTGAACCCTACTCCCAGAGTTCTGTGATCTTGAGCGTGTGACAATGTCTGCTCCTAAATATCATTTCATATAAAATGAGGATAACAGTAGTAGCTACTGCACCGAGTTATTCTGAGGATTTAATGAGGATATAAGTAAAGCACTTAGAACAGTACCTGGCCATAAAAAGTGTCATTTAACTGCTTGCTGTTTTAATAAGTATGATAAAATGATCTCACATTTATTACTTCATTTGATCCTCATACCAGCCCTGCTTGGTCCACAGGACTGGATCATTTGTCCCAATCTGCAGATGAGAAAAGCGAGCTTCAAGAGGGAAAGTGAATTCCACAAGGACACACAGCCAGCATCGTAAGTCTCAATGTACCTCCTAGGCAAGTCCCCATTTTGCCTTTGCTTCTCTTTTGACACCTGAAGTTGCCTCCATTTGTTCTGTTGACTCATATCTAAAGTGAGAAAGCTAAAAAAAAAAAAAAAGGACAGGAATGTCTACCACACAACAAACATGCCACCACTTTCAGTGCCTTTGCCCATGGCAGACGCTGCTAATCAATCATAGGCCTCTTTCCTACTGAGGCTGAGCATAGATTTGGACTCTCCAACACAGTACTCTTGACAGTCCTTACCAACTGATCACACATGGTAGCTGATCAAACCTTTCATTGTGTACACAGAACCTTCTATTCAAACTCGGATTATTTCCAAACTTAGTTATGATTGGGAGACAGGGGTGCCCATAGCCTAGCCACATTACTACATACGTCAACCTCCCTGCAGATCCTTCTCATAGATTATAGTGTCCCTGTGAGTAGAAT
>NW_006772405.1:1654284-1654613 GCF_000442215.2 Lipotes vexillifer | reverse complement strand
GCATCCATCTTTCCCTACATCCAAGAAACTATTCAACAAGGATGCCTTGCTTACAGCTGACCCTACAGCCTCACCATCATGACCGGCAATCATGTCAGCCACTGGGGGAGGCATTCGACATCAGCAGGTCTCCTCTGTGTGGTTATGGACACTGGTGAAAGGTATGGTGGTAGGTAATTACTTACTAATTCTATTTTAAAATCCCAACCTGGAGGATGATTTAGTTTTTAACGTAAAGCGGAGCGATTCAATGGGCACAAGGGTTTTTTTTTTTTTTTGCGATATGTGGGCCTCTCACTGTCGTGGCCTCTCCCCTTGCCGGGAGCGCC
>NW_006772405.1:1623966-1654124 GCF_000442215.2 Lipotes vexillifer | reverse complement strand
CGAACCCGCATCCCCTGCATCGGCAGGCGGACTCCCAACCACTGCGCCACCAGGGAGGCCCCGGGCACAAGGGTTTTTAATCCCTCCACCATCTCTCTGGAGAACAAAACATTCCAATGTTGGATCTCATGAACCTACATACACACTCTTGCTCCAGAGGTGGGCCCATGACCCAGTCCTAGGCAGTCAGAGAGCCACACTCCCAGACATCATTACTGGCTCAGGGCTGAAAATATACCCCCCAGTCTAGACAATGAGAGTCAGTCCCAGGATGTTAGCTGGCGCTATTGGAAAAGAAATGCTCTCCTCCGACTGCAGTTGCTAAGCTGATCCACGAGAGGCCTTGTGGCCATTTTTTCAATTGACTGGGAGGAACCTGTATGAGAATGGAGGCCCAATAAAGGAAAGCTGAGTTGAGAGATGGTGCTTCTGGATCAAACTGAACCTGAACCCCACATTTCCAGTTATGGGACCCAATAAATTCCTTTCTGGGGGTGACTTTGAGTCAGTTCTCTTTCATTTATAAGCACAACAATCCTAACAGTTGAATACTCACATTCTGATGTGGGTAGAAAATATCTCCAGCGGGCACATGGCCCCTGCAGCTTCTCTCACCCATGCCACAGCTGATATAAAAGTTTGACAATCACTGAGCTTAACTCTGTGGTTTTCTACTTATGTCTCTTCTCTACTCTAGGTACCTAATAAAATTGATAAGGCTTGAGCCAAGGGAGTTAATGGTCTGCTTCTGAGGCCTGGAAGGCAATTTTGCTTCTATTGGCAGAGGACCTCTCTTCATTTGTTTGTTCATTTATTCCTTTATTTATTTCACCGACATTTACTACTGTTTGATGATCTCCACTCTGAATGCTCCTCCAACCCTCCTGCTACCTAAGACATTCCTCTCCTGACCATCTCAAATTCCAGCTTCTGCAGTCTGCAGCATGCATGCCGCTGGGGTTAGACATAAGGCCACCCTGTGACAGGGTGTCCAGGAAGACTTGGCTGCTGCCCCTGGGGCATCTTCCCATCAACAGTGGTTGTCAGGGGACTTCCCTGGTGGTCCAGTGGCTGAGACTCCGTGCTCCCAATGCAGGAGGCCCAGGTTCGATTCCTGGTCAGGGATGCCGCAACTAAGAGTCTGCATGCCGCAACTAAAGATCCCGCACATGGCAACGAAGATCCTGCATGCAGCAACTAAGACCCGGTGCAACCAAATAAATAAATAAATATATTTTTTAAAAAAAAGAATGGGTGTCGGGCTTGGTCCTTGGCTTGCCTTTGCTCTAAGCCCAGCCCAGCCCAGCCCAGCCCCTTGGGCAGCTAACCTTGTAGATGTGAGGGGACGGTCAGCAAATGATTGTATACTCTGGCCTCACTTAATGCCAACCTGAGTTGGGGCACCACAAGCCCCCGACAGTCACAACACTAACCACAGCAGGCTCCACAGACACATCTGAACCACCTGTGTGACACCATCAGGAGACCAAAAGGTCTTTACACTGTGTGTGAAGAGGGAGACTGGGATCTCAGGAGAGGCAGAGTAGAGGGCAAGACGAAATGCACAGCGGTATTTCTATAAATACTTGGCACTAAAGTTAAGGGGAGAAAAAAAGAACTTTTCTTAATGATCGAAATTTGTGAGTCATTTGAACTGCCACGTTCCATCATCAGGTTGTAAACTAAAAAGGAGGGGCCCCTGTTTATTGTGTGCTTACTAAGTGTCAGGCAGTGCACTGTCTCATTTGAGACGGCAGAAAGGAGTATCTCCACCTCCTTCACAACGAAGAAACCAAGGTTCAGAAAGATCACCTGCCCAGCAAGTGATGAAAGCCAAGATTCAAATCTGGGTCAGTATGGCTGCAAAGTCCATGCTATTAGCCTCTTTGTCTTTTTTCTGTCCTACCTTTAGAACTGGAATGGCCCTCAGATGAGGGAGTCTGGTCCAGTCCCTGTTGTACAGATGGGAGACTGAGGCCCCAAAGGAAGAGGCCTGCCTGGGACCTAGGGTTCTTGCTACCCTGGGTGGGGCTTCTCTCTAGGCTCCTGAACCCTGAACACCAGTATGGAGAAAACCTGTCGTCCTGAGAGTACATACACTTTCTCCTTTCCCGAACTGTCATTTCAATGCTAACCTGAGCCATGCTTCTAGGGATATAGCAGTGATAGAAAGATGGGGTCCCTACCATCCAGTCAGGTGGTGCCCCAGATCAGAGCCCAGGCAATTAGAACACAAAGAGAAGGAACTGAGAAAAGTTCAGTTGGCTGGAGTGAGGGTCAGGGGCCCCAGGAGGGATGATGGGGAAGCATCCTGAAGGACTTCTAGGCCATGATGGGGAGGTTGGCCTTTGCCCCAAGATCATGGGGCTCCACTGAGAGGATTTCTGCAGGACAGTGACAAGATAGCTCTGTGTTCTGGCTACCACGTGGAGATGGGGACAAAAATGGCAGCAGGAGGCCCAACTGGGTGGCTGTCCCATAGGCCAGCGTGACAAAGTGGCTGCTAAGTGAAAGGAAGTAAAATGAAGAGAAGTGAATGGATTGGACTGACTGTTCGCCAGCAGGGCAAAATGGGGTAGATGGGCTGATTGGTCATGACAAATTCCCACTATAATCCTGCTGGTGGCTGTGCATCTCAGTGGAAATTAACTAATGGACTTCTGGGGGTGGTGGTGGCAGGATGAACTGGGAGACTGGGATTGACGTATACACACCAACATGTATAAAATGGATAACAAATAAGAAACTTACTTGGTCGAGAAACAGATGTAGAGAACAAACGTATGGACACCAGGGGGGAAAGTAGGTGGGGTGGGGTGGTGGTGGCGGGATGAACTGGGAGACTGGGATTGACGTATACTGTCTCTCTCTCTCTCTCTCTCTCTCTCTCTCTCTCTCTCTCTCTCTCTCTCTCTCTCTCTAATTCCCATGTGACACTGATACTGTGACCCAGGAGTTGCGATGCCCATCCCAGAATCTCTGCCCTAAGCACCTTGACCTTCTTTCCACCCTGCGAGCTTGGAACCACTGGCCAGGACAGCCCCACCAGCTGCCTCCACACTAGGTCTTTCTTCCCTTCCTCTTTTCTGCCCCCCTCCCCACCTCTGTCCCAGCCAGCACTTGGCAGCCCCCCAGAGGCCTGCTGGGAATCAGGAGGGAATGTTGAGCATCTGGCCAGAGCCCAGGCCAGCTCTGTGGGTTCACATTAGGGCACCTGCTAATGTGCAGGACTCTAGGGCACGCCGTCCCGTGATTGGTTGGTGAGGCCAGGCATCAGGGCCATCCCAGCACCCAGGGCCGCATGACCCCAAATCCCAGCTATAAATAGATGAGAACCTGTCAGCCCTCCTGCCTATACCCAGCCTCCCCTCCCTCTTGGCGAAGAATGAAAGGGCGCCCTGAAAAGGTGCAGAGGCCCAAATACCCAGCTCAGCTGCTCTGGACCCAGATCTTCTGCTGATCTCAGGGAAAATACTCCATCCTCTAGAAATCCAGGGATCTGTCAAGCTCAGTCGCCACTCAGCCCACATCTTGCATCCTCAATAACAATCCTGGTGTAGTTACTGCTTCCAGCCCCCAGATTTCTGAGTCATTTGGGTCACACTTTAATATGCTGCTACCAACAAGGCATTCATTAGGAAGTCACTGCCTGGGGAGAACGGTGCATGAGTGCACCGGTCTTTGCAGCAATGTTTATTTTTTAAAGCTTCTTTACGGCTTTGAGGATATGAGACCAACACTCGTCCCTTACCTTACACAAAAGGAATGGGCCTTACCCAAGGTCACATAGTAAATGGACAGCAGAGCAGGGACCAGACTCCCAGGCCAGAGCTCACCACAGCCCCGAGGTGATCATGAGCCTCACTCACAGCTCAACACCACTTGGGATTTTGCTTATGCCGTGCCAATGGCCTGGAGTGCCCTTCTTGCTTCTCTCTTCTCTCCCCTCCGTCTTGGACTCGGCCCACTACCACCTCCACCAAGAGGCTTTCCCAGACATTTAATTTAGTCCACAGCTGTCCTGGCCCCCACTCCCCACCAATGCAAACACTTCCCTTAATGCATTTACTGAGTCACTTGCTTGGCACTGACCAAGAATGGCATTAGTAATTATTTTCCTTTATTTAGGGGCAGCTAAGAGTTTATCTCACAAGCCAGTTAGTAGTAGCTATCATCGTGTGGGTAAGGATCTGCAGGCAAGAGTACGGTGACTGATTAGTGATGCCTGCCCTGGCCAGACAAAATGTCAGCACTCGTGCCAGCTTTTGCCATACCTGCTTTAGTATCTACTCTTC
Organism: Lipotes vexillifer; assembly: GCF_000442215.2. Classification (NCBI taxonomy): domain Eukaryota; kingdom Metazoa; phylum Chordata; class Mammalia; order Artiodactyla; family Lipotidae; genus Lipotes; species Lipotes vexillifer. Next base: position 1,649,829 of record NW_006772405.1, on the reverse strand, counting down.
ACTCTGCTGCCCCCAAAGACTCAATTCCTTAAGGCAGAAGCTCTTTATATAGATCAGTCAGCTTGAGTTATGAGAACAGGGATTCTCCACTCCCTGCCCACCACCAAACGTCAGCACGGTGGTAAGCAGACAACGCAGGGGGTCGGGGGGGACAACTGATAATTATCCCTTGCTCACGTCTGTGGCTGTACCACACAAAGGACTCCATAGCCATCACCTCAGCTAACCTGGACAACAAGGCTGAGAGGCAGACAGGTATTCTCTCTCCTTTTCACATAAGGAAACTGAGGCACACGGAGGTTAAGTGACTGTCTCTGGATCACACTACAGGTGTCGGACCTGAACCCAGGTCATAGAATGGCAGCCATCCAGAACCAGCAAGCCATAAAAAGGAAAGAAATCAGGTCGTTTGTAGGACATGGATGGACCTAGAGACTGTCATACAGAGTGAAGTAAGTGAGAAAGAAAAAAACAAGTATCGTATATTAATGCATACATGTGGAATCTAGAAAAATGGTACAGATGAACCGGTTTGCAGGGTAGAAATAGAGACACAGATGTAGAATACAAACGTATGGGCACCAAGGCGGGAAAGCGGCGGGGGTGGTGGTTGATGGTGTGATGAACTGGGAGATAGGGATTGACATATATACACCAATATGTATAAAATGGATGACTAATAAGAACCTGCTGTATAAAAAAAATAAATAAAATAAAATTCAAAAAAGAAAAACAAAGAAAAAAACCTCAACTGCTAAATAAAATTTTAAAAAAGAAAAGAATCATCACAGCCAACCTGCCAGGTATCCATCCCACTTGCCCTCTCATACCTCCCATAATGGGAAATGCCCTACCATCCAAGGAAGGCCAGCTCATTCCATCTGAGACAGTTCTGGGCATTTGGAAAGCTCCTTCTTTGCCTGAGCTGGAACCTCTTCTTATGACCCCCATTCTCCATTGCCACCCCTCTCTGTGTCAAATATTTGCAGGCAGCTCACGCCCTCCCCGAACCTTGTTTCCTCTGGTTGCACACTTTACAGCTCCTGCCATTTGGAAGAACACCTGGTTTCGAGTTATCTTGCCTTTTGTTCCTCTTTCTCTGAGAGCACATCTGTTTGCCTACTTTGTTGAAAGAACCATCTCCTCCCTAGTTCTAGAAGCCAGACTTCTACTAATATAGCCAAGCATTCAGAAGTATCCATAATTTTTTGAGATCCATCATGCTTCACATTATACACCGCCCTCCCCCACAAATATCCCTCCTCTGCCACCATTCTGCAAAACTAGAAAAAACTAGAATAATAGGGAATTCCCCGGTGGCGCAGTAGTTAAGAATCCGCCTGCCAATGCAGGGGCCACATGTTCGATCCCTGGTCTGGGAAGATCCCACATGCCGCAGAGCAACTAAGCCCATGTGCCACAACTACTGAGCCTGCGCTCTAGAGCCCATGAGCCACAACTATTGAGCCCGCGTGCCACAACTACTGAGCACGCACGCCTAGAGCCTGTGCTCCACAACAAGAGAAGCCACCACAATGAGAAGCCCGCACACCACAATGAAGAGTAGCCCCCGCTCGCCGCAACTAGAGAAAGCCTGCGCACAGCAACAAAGACCCAACGGCCAAAAATAAATAGATAAAAAAAATAAATTTATAAAAAAAAAAAAAGAAACAAACAAACTAGGGCTTCCCTGGCGGTGCAGTGGTTAAGAATCTGCCTGCCAATGCAGGGGACATGGGTTAGAGCCCTGGTCTGGGAAGATGCCACATGCCATGAAGCAACTAAGCCTGTGTGCCACAACTACTGAGCCTGCGCTCTAGAGCCCGTGAGCCACAACTACTGAGCCCGTGTGCCACAACTACTGAAGCCTGTGTGCCTAGAGCCCGTGTTCCGCAACAAGAGAAGCCACCGCAATGAGAAGCCCAGGCACTGCAAAGAAGAGTAGCCCCCTCTCACTGCAACTAGAGAAAGCCCACGCGCAGCAGCAAAGACCCAACGCAGCCAAAATAAATAAATAAATAAATTTAAAAACAAACAAACACACAAACTAGAATAATAGACTGTCAGAGCAAGTAGGACTTCAGAGACTCCAAGGTCAGACCTCTCACTGCACAGATGAGGGAGAAGGGCCCTGTCTCAGGTTCAATGGTGAGACGGTGGAGAGCCAGGCCAGAACCCAGATATCCTCCTCCCACTCTTGGACTCTGCCTACCAAACACTGGGTAATGTTTGACTTGAAATCCTACACCCAGTTCAAGGTCAGGCGAGCCAACCTGGGTCTTACAGAGGACTGCTGAGAGAGGTCAGGTTGGGAGTCTGCACCCGACAAGCCTAGGGCCACACTCAGCTCCCACTGCTCTCCATACGGGCTCATCCCCATGTTAGAACCCGTGCTGGGGGCTTCGCCTCTCTGGGTGTGTGGGCTGACCACATCCTAACCCCACACGGCTCTATGCCCCACTCCTGCCCACCCCCAAACTCTGCAGCAGTTAACAGGCCTGGGAGTTCATCACAGGCTCCACTCCCTCCACCCCGCCCAGGACGAAGGCCCTTTCAGCCAGTTCTCCTTTCAGCTTTGGGTGCAGGGAAATAGTCACCCACTTGCTGCCAGCCAGAGGGTGTTAGCAAATGCCAAGTGAAACGGGAGAGTTCCCACGTGGAAGGGCTGGGAGCGGGCTCCATGTACTCCTTTATCAAACATCACTGAGCACTGAGCGGCCCTGGAGCCAAGATACTGGGACACAGCACCACGGGGCTCAGTGCATGCCCTGACCTTGCCACCTCTGGGACCTGCCTTACACCTCCCTCCCCTGTTCCCACCACACCACCGTCCTCTCAAATGCTCTTTCAAATGCTCTTTCAAATGCTTTCAAATGCTCTTTCTTGCCTGGAGGTCTCAAAAGTCAATCTGGAACAAGCCTTTCCTGATGCCCATCCTCCCCACCATTATTTCCTCTTTCTGCACCCATCACTGTTCCACAGTTTGTCACCAATGTCTCCTGATTTGTTTCCTTGTTTCTGTGTTTCTAGAGAGCTCCATGGATGCAGCGGCCTGCCAGTCTTACGCTGTTGTATCCTCAGTGTCCAGTATACAGTAGATGCTCAATAAAAACCTGAAGGCATGAACGTTGTGCAGTGCCTGAGGTGGTCCAGCAGCACTCTGGGGGCAGAAGAGGCAGCCCCTCCCCAGGCATGGGAATGATTGTTGTTTTCCGGTTACTGTGCGCTTACGATGCACCAGGAACTTACATGCATCCTGTGGAATTCTTACAACCCTCAGCCCCCATCTAAAAGATGGGGAGACTCAAGTTCAGAAAGGCTTAGTGATCTGTGACGTGCACCCAAGACGCAGCAGAGACAGGATTCAAAATTCAGGACTCTTCCATGGACTGCCCTCAGATTTGGGGCCTGGCTGGGGTCAGATGGTGACGGGACCTCTCCTGGACTTCATGTAGTAGTTAAGAGAAATCCGGGGAAGACCCTTCTGAGGAAGGGCCAGCGTGGGCCCTTCAATCTGTGACATTCAAACACTGGGTCTTGTTGCGAGTGATTTCTTGGGCCCCTGCTCCCTAAAAGACTGGTCTGCGAGTAAACTCCTTGTCAAACTCAGACAATGGGCACCAGTCACCTCCCTGTGAGAAGTTTCTAGAACCTTCTGGATAATCTCTTTCCATGGAATTCTGGAAACTTGGGCATGGTTCTGAGGTCACACTTCCCTTTTTACTAACAAGGAAACTGAGTGCCAGCTCTTGCCTGAAATCCCCCAGCCATAGCCAGGCAGTTACAGATCCCGGATGTCTGGCCTGGGGTGTTGCAGGGGAACCTGGGGGCATGAAGGGCTGTGACTTGCAGGAGGAGTGAGCAAGAAGGTCCCAAGGTCCCTCAGCTCCTGTGAGGTCCCAAGAAGCTGAGCCAGGGCCAAGGGTGGGAGCTGAGACTGCAGCTCATTTATCCTACGGAAGTGCTTGTGACAATCAGAGCTGCCCAAAGATGGTCACAGGCAGCCTTGTGAGATCGTGAGGGCTCTGTGACCTGGTGTGTACAAACACAGGCTGCCTGGTGGGACAGCGGGGGATGCAAGCACGAGACGGTGGGCGGGGTCTCAATGAGATAGCCTTGCAGCCTTCTTGACCCAGAAAGCCTGGGAGCTCTGCTCTGGGCCTCTTCTCGCCACGTCCAGGGTCTCTCTGGCCACTGGAGGTCTAGGAGGAATCAGGGAGCCTCACAGACCTCATCCCCCCACTGCCGAGTTGCAGGCTGGGGCTAAGAGATAGACTAAAGTCTTCCTCCTGGGAATGTGGGCCTCCTCCCCCCTCTTGGTTCGGGGGCTGCCCCCCTTATGCCACGCTCTATGATGTGCACAGGCATCCGCGGAGACCCAGGTGATGCTGGTCCATGCGTGTGAGCAACTGGACACTGTGTGTGCGTGTATTTTAAGAAGAGAGCTTTAAATCTCTACTTCCAAGTGCTCCTCTCTTGGGGAGCTACAGCTCTGGGAGGAGGATGGGGCAGGGCGGCCCTCGTGGGGAGAGAGGACCAAAGAAGGCAAGAAGTTAGGATGCAGGGGGAGGGGGCAGGCCACGGGCAGTTTCCGAGGAGACCCAGGCTGTAAAAGGAGTGAAGATGCCTCCGTGATCCATGAGAGACAAGGCAGACACTTAACTCTTCCCTCCAAGCAGGGGAGGGCAGCGTGGGAGGGTAGTGGAATTTCCCAACACATTCCTGGGCATGGATCCCAGCAAGCCCCCTCCCACTCCTGGCTGTCAGCACAGCTCCGGCCAGGCTTTACTACTGAGTGGGGCTGGCAACGGCCCAGGAGGCGGTGGGCTTTTGGAAGGCGATAGTAGAGCTTGGGGACGAGGGAAACAGGCTCTGGAGACAAAGAACGGCCTTAGATCCTGGCTGTGCCAACCTGGGCGGTCTTGGCATGTGCTTCGGGACTTTCCTCAGAAGTTTCCGCATCTGTAAAGTGGGCAGACTGTGTGTGTGAGAGAGAGATGGCTGAGAAAATTACTCTAAAGCCCTGGCACATACTTGCTTGACTAACAGTATAGATGCAGCAAACCACAAAACTGCCTCCGCAATAAAGACAACAGCAAGAATGCATTCAGACTGAGTTCCAGCCCTGGCCTTGGGGCTTCACTGAGGTGAGTTTTGCCACCTTTCCTGAGCCTTAGGACCTACACCTGCAAAATGGAAATAATAACTTCCCTCTAGCAAACTAAAAAGTTAAGTACACCGGGACATGGTTGTCCCTACCGTGCAAGAGCTGGGCGGAGGGGAGGATTAGGACTCAGGGGCAGGAAGGAGGCGGGAGCATGAGAGCATGAGCGTGTGCATGTGTGTGTGTACAGAGTACAAGCAGCCTGGAGAGCCTTGCCCTGTCCGCTGCCAAAGGGAAAAGGTTACCGGGCTATTTCCATCCTCCCCTGAGAACCAGACACAGTCCTATTCAAACCTGTCTGAAGCCACAGAGCCAGCAAGTGGCCAAAGAGGGATATGAACTCAGGTCTAATTGCTGAGGCCACGGGCCCTCTGTTACTCCACAGTGCTGGCCTCTGGGTGGGTCATTCCCAGGGCCCTGGATGAATTCACTGCAGCTCAGGTGCAGCTGGTACCAGTGGCCTGCCCGAGTCTCCCCAGGCCAGCATCCACCTCATTCATGATCTCAAGACCCCTCGGTCTATGGATAACAACCACGGGGGGAACCACTGCCAGGGGCATCTGGGAGTTCCAGGTTGGCACAATGATTCAACTCAGGGGCCTGGGAAGCTATACGTTCTGCATAATGAAAGCTGTCCAGCCTAAAAAGTTTTTGGTACCCCTTTAGGGAAACACACAGGCAAAATTTCCATAGCACAGATGGGGAAACTAAGGCCCACAGAGGAAAAGGAATTTGCCCACGGTCACACAATAAGCTAGCAATGGAAATGAGTCTGTAGTTCAGCTCTTCCTACTTCCAGTGCAGTGGTCTTTCATCACCTTCATCACCTACACTCTGCTGCCTTTTCTAGGATATCTGTTAGAGTTAGAACAGAGTGCACAGAGGGTCCAAAGGAAATATCCTTGAATGAGGATGCTAATAACAATGATGGAGGAAAAGGGGTGGGGTCCTGGCTTGGCAGGGAAGAAAGGAGGTGGTGGGAAGAGGCCTGGGTAGCCGGTGCTCTCTCGATGCCAACCACTAGGGGGCAATGTTGGCCTCAGACAGCTTGGTTGTGTTGGAAGATATTAAGAGGAGGCCAGTGAGGGGCAATGTGGACAACTCTATTAACTGATTTCTATCTCACTTGATTTACTTCCCGTATAGACCAGCCAGTGCACCTAATGCCACAATTCCCTTCAGTGCTACCTGTGGAGGGAGATACAGGGGGAAAAGGGAAATGGAAGGAGGAGGTCCAAAGGCAGATGCAGATCAGATAAGCCACAGAGATCCAGAGCCTGGAGGACCTCCTAGCTTCCATCCAGGGACAGAGGAAGAGGAGTGGGTATCACTAGCTAAAGCCTTCAACGCAAGACATGCCCAGCTGCAGACTCAGCATCCCTTTCTAGACCTCTTAGAGAATGTTTATCTCAAGTGCCAGCTCCAACTGACTGGAGAACTGCCTGAAGCACAGTTCCACAAAGGATTCTGACGCCCGTCCAGGTTCACAGGGAAAAGTGTGGTGATTGATTAGTTCTGTCCACCCTGGGCGCTGAAAGGAGAGTTTCCGCTCCTGTGCCATCTCAGTCACGACCTCTCTTCCTTCCAGGAAGCCTCACTCTACTGCATCTTCCAAGCATCCTGGGCAGTGGACAGGGTAAAAACGATTGAGCACCTTTGAAGGGAAGGAAACTGAAAAGTCAAAGAGCCAGCGAAATGGTCCCAGTGATGCAGTGAGTCAGTGATGAAAATGGGGAGAACCTGGGCAGGGGGCTCCGTCTCCCCTCTTATTGCTGCTATGCTTTCTGGGGACCCACAGAAGTGCATTCTCTGATGCCTCTGCCCCCACGGGACTGTAGTTAGGGCTTCTGCAGTGAAAATGAAAACGGGTGAAAGTTCAGCCACGTGAGGCTGTCCAGAGGCTGTTGGGGCATTCACAGCAGGGAGCTGCCCTGCCTCACCCCTACACACCCTTCACACACCCCTCAGCTGCCCGTGAACAAACCCCACCAAGGAGGAAAGGGGAGGCCAGTCCAGGTGAGGCTGTGTAACCAGTTCCATCCATCTGTGTCTGCCTGACAGCTGCCAGCACCGGCTTTGGCTCTCCCTGCTCTGACTGGAGGAACGTGTCACTCAGCTGGGTCGTGGCCTGAGTCTCAGACGAGCCCACCTAGACCCTGGAAAATGCTGAGGTGGAGCAACCACCCCCAAAGGCCATGCTGGACAATGGGAAGAGCACTGGACTTGGAGTCCAGAGTCTCAGATTGAGGCTTCAGCTCTGCCACTCACCCACTGTGGGGCCTTGGCCAAGTCCCCACCCCTACCCCCGGGCCTCAGTTTCCTCTCTGTTCGATGGGGATGCATGGCCCCCAAATGCCAGCCTGTGGACCAGAGGCATCAGAGCCACCCAAGCACAGGGCCAAATCGCAACCCCAGACCCAAGCAAATACCTGGGCACGGGGCCTGGAACCTACACTGTGAAGCGGTTTCCCAAAGGACTCTGAGATCTCGAGACAGAACTCAACCCCTGGGCAAAAGGCCATCAGCTGCCAAACCAGCAGCCTCCTCTCAATGACTCCCTTGAGCGGGTCCCTAAACAATCTCAGCCATTTTCTGAGCAGGCCGACAGGGCCTAGCTACAAAGCGGAGTGCCCAGGATCAGCACAGGGCAGAGGCAGGAGGTGGGGGGCGGCTCAGACCCTGCCCAGCAGTAGGATCACACGTGGGGTAGGACTCAGCCATGCTCATCCCTGAACACCTGGCACCCCGAGAAGAGCCTGGCTCACGAAGGGTGCGGGCTGCATGCTGAATGAATGAACAAATGTCAAAGCTGGGAGTCTGAGAAATCATCCAACCCCGTCTCAATGCTCAGATGTGATAACTGTGGTCAGGCAGGTCATCACGGGACCAACCCCAGAAAGATGACAGTAGCAGCAAATCTTTATGGAGTCCTTACTCGGTGCTAGGCCCATGGCTAAGTGCGCTACCCATAAACTTTACAACCCCCAGGAGTATGTGATATATTTAGCTCCATTTTGCAGGTGAGGAAAAGGGGGGCCAGTGTACACAATTAGTAAGCAGCAGCATTATGGGGCTCTCTCACCAGAGGGGGGCAGGGGGCTCCCCCAGGCTCTCTGCTTCACGGATGCCGCGAGGTACCAACCCCAGACATCCCGCTGGGTCTCAGATGCCTGTACCATTCTGGCCTCTGCCCAAAGGGTGTTCAAGTCAGAGCTGAAAGAGGGACCCAGGATAAGCGTCTCATTCGCTCTCCTGACTGGTGCTAAAATGGCCCTGAGGCACACCCTGCAGACACCTCCTTTCTGATTGACGGGATGTTGCAGTGTGGCCCACGCAGGGCTGGATGGGATCCTGGGGACAGAACAAGCTGGGACCCGTCTGCGGTCACCCAGGCCTGGAGTCACCATCAAGCCAGACAGTTGGGTCTCTTCCTTCAGAAGTTCATGATCGGCTTCCTCCGCAAAAGGCCTGTGCGCTCTCCCCTACCCGCTTCCACCTCACTCCAGTCTCCAGCTTACAGCCACCCTGCCCGGCCCACCTCAGGCCACTTCCCTGGCTGCTGGGCCGCCAGCCACCATATCTCTTAGCTTCATAACACCCTCCCAGTGTGTAATTACACACTGATGTGGATACTTGATTGGTGTCTGTCTCCCTCCCACGAAGGCAGGGACACTGTCTTATTCGCCTGCTTGCCCAGTGCTGGCAAATTGTGGGCCCTCAATAAATGCTTATCAAGAAAAAAGGAAATCCAGGGGAGAGGCAAAATGCAAAGTTGAGAGTGAGTGGTCTCGGTGGCGAGGGGTAACAGAACCCCAAATGGGCAGAAATCAATCAGGGTTGGGGCAGATGGAAGAGAGGGAGTCAATCAGGGAAGGTTTCCTGGAAGAGGAGTTAGGCTTCAAAGCATGAGTAGGAGTTCGGCAATCATTTCAAGAGAGTGGACCCTCACGGGGCAGAGGTGGGGCTGCCCTCCGTTGGAGGGTTCCGGGAGGGGGTCAGGCTGAGAGACAAACTCTGAGAGTAGATGCTGCCTCACCCCACCCTGCCCACCAGCCAGAGAAGGAGTGGAGGTGCCTTCCCTCCTGTGGGCAGCAATGGTTGAGAAAGGTCAACTGCCAGGGTCATACACACGCCAGGCCCCACAAAACACTCAGCATCCCTGCCCACAGGATACGAGGGTGTGCAGGGCTGCCTCAGTTATTTAAGCTTTGGCGAGGGGCACTATTGTGTTTCCTCTGGAGGCTGTTTTGATGAATAAAAGGCGCGGAGGGTCTGCACAAGCCATCACCACAGCAATCCCTGTACCCCAACTACTATCACAGCCTGTGTGGGTCCCCCCCAAACACCAAGCAGTGCACCCAGGAGAAAGCACCATCCTGCAACCACTAGAGCCAGGGCCACACCCTTAAACACCAGATACAGTCGTGTTATGTTGACACATCATACCAAACCTTAACTTCACCTTCATCCAGTCCCAAGCACTGGTGCACCCAACGCAACCACAACGCCACCACCTCCGTCACTCAGCAGTTACAGAAAACACCAGGAACTCCACAGCAATACCACGCGACCCCACAGCTGAATCCACTACACCAAGCACCGTAATGATGCATCCTTAGCGCAAACCCCATATCCCATGACAGCCGCCAGGACACAAACACCATCACACCCTAACCCACCAGCGACACGGCACAACCATGTCCCTGCAGAACACACTCGCAGCCACATGTCACAACTGCCAGCCCAACAAGCTCACGGCAAAGGCCTTCACCGCCAGAGCTGCTAAAACACACCCAGACCCAACATCCAGCATTGCCTTTGCGCCTGCTCATCCAAGGGTCCCGGGGCAACCCCGATCCAGAGCAGATGGGGCGGGCCCCTTGGGGAGTCCTCACGGCCCGCCTGATCCGGCTCTAGACGCCACCAGCGCCTGCCCCACACTGTACAAGGTCCACCCTGAACATACACCCCGGCCATGGCTGACCAGCAGCTGCACAACAGTGGTTTCCCATCCCAGCGCTCCTCTCGGCCCCTTTGGGACCTGCCTTGTCCACCCCACTCCACCCACCCCAATGCGCTCAGTCACGTTCTCCAGATACACGCTCCCATCAGTCGCCCTGCCTGAATTCTCAGAGGAGGTCCTAGGAGACCAGAAGGGTTGTAGTTTTTAAAAGCTCCCAGAGGCTCTGACACTGAATCCAACCCCCTAAGAATCCCTGCGGTAGAGCCTGACACCAGGGCCTGGGGGAGAGAAACGTTCAACCCTCCTTGCCTTTGAGGTGATATCCAGTCTTCGAGAGGCTTGGTATGGCTGGGGAAAAGGAGGCCTGAGGTCCGCAGGGGCAGCCCCACTCACTGGGAAGGAGACCTTGGGGGAGACCTCAGTCTCCCTGTCTGCAGAATGGGGACAGCCTTCCTGTCTTTGCCCCTGGTCCCTGCTGAGCACATGCTCCTCAGTACCCCTTGCAGGGCCAAGCCTCCTGCAAAAAAGGTGGCAGGACATTGGCTATAGCCCTGGGGCCTTAGAGCCATAGTATCAGAACATATTATTCAGCTAGGGCTGCCATAATAAAATACCACTGGGTGGCTTAAACAACAGAATTACTTTTCTCACAGTTCTGGGGGCTAGAAGTCCAAGATCAAGGCACCGGTCAGGTTGGTTTCTGGTGAAACCTCTCCCTTGGGCTTACAGATGGCCGCCTTCTCATTGTGTCTTCACGTGGCCTTTTCTCTGAGTGTGGAGAGAGATCTCTGGTGTATCTTCCTCTTCTTAAAAGGACACCAGTCCTATAGGATGAGGGCCCACCTTTATGACCTCAGTTAACCTTAATTACCTCCTTATAGGCCCTATCTTCAGTACAGTCCCACTGGGATTTAGGGCTTCAACATATGAATTTTCAGAAGGATGCAATTTAGTCCATAACAGGAGGAAAGGCTCAGTATAGTGTCCATGGGCTTGGCAGTCTGGCAGACCTGGGTTAGAAAACTTAACCTTCTGAGCCTGTTTCCTATCTATAAATGTGGGATGATGACACCTAAATCACAGTGCTGAGGATTAAAATGAGAACGTAAAGCAGATGAAAGCTGGAGCCAGCTTGGAGAGACATCCCACTGGTAACGTGAAATTGGGCTTGGGTGGCAAATTACATCACTGGCAAACCCCATCCACATCCCAGAGCCCACTGTTACACATTTACCAGGACACCACTGAACGTAAGACAAAGTACAGAACTTTCTACTCAGTGCTGTCAGATAGGCAGACCGAAAGAACAAGGAGAAAGGAATATCACTTGCTATATCTTGCTATGCAAAACAAGCAGAGGAAAGGAACACACTTCTCTTGCTATAATTTATGTGCAGCATAATAGGTGTTTCCCGTTACTCTATGCTTTTGTTTTGATTCCTCTCCGCTCCCCAAATCTGACCTCATAGACCCTATACCACACCCTGCTAGTTCCCACCTCCATGCCTTTGCCCACCCGCCTGCCTGCAGCACCCCCATAGTGTCCCCAGTAGCCCAGCAGCCCCTGCACTGGGCTTTGCATCTTAGAGGGCTTGATTCTCCTCCAGGAGTGCCCTCCCCACCTGGAAACAGCAGCCCCCCTCTGGACCCCCAAATGCCCTGCCTAAATGGCCCTGAGCCTGCTTACAGGGCCCGTGCAGGCCTCTCCCCTGGATCCATCCACAGGATGACTGCACGGCGTGTGTACACTCTGAGGCCCAGGGGTTACTGAGCAGTGGCTCTCTGCAGTCCCCTGGTAGATGGAGCTTAGACATGCTGCTGGGGGCATCCACATGTGTGTGCACGCAGGCTGGGGGTCTCCATTTGTACTCTTGTCCTAGCCTCAACAAACCAGCCATCCAATTTCTTCAAGCTTCTAGAACAAGAAATTTGTCAACGGTGATGATGATGATGATGATGATGATGATCCTTCAAAGCCCAGAGTCCTCATCTCTTCCATAAACCATAAATCATATCCAGCCCTGCCCCTAGAATAATTTTGTATCACATTTAATCTTGTAAGCCCTTACGACTGCTTTGGTGTCACTCGAGGCATCTCATGCTGTTCCAATAAACCTTGGTATTTCCATAATATTCTCTGTTTTCGTTCTTAACACAACCCTTGGGGGAAAAGGAACATGCTACTATTTCCACCTAACAGATGAAGACTTAGAGCTATTTAGTTACTTGCCCAAGGTCACACAGCCAATAACTGCCCTGAGGTAAAAAATCTTGACTTTGCATGGGTGCCCATGTCCTCCCCTAAATGGATGATCAACTTTCCCCCCACCCCCCGTATTGGGGCCTCTCACTGCTGTGGCCCCTCCCGTTGCGGAGCACAGGCTCCGGACGCGCAGGCTCAGCGGCCATGGCTCACGAGCCCAGCCGCTCCGCGGCATGTGGGATCTTCCCGGACCGGGGCACGAACCCGCGTCCCCTGCATCGGCAGGCGGACTCTCAACCACTGCGCCACCAGGGAAGCCCGGATGATCAACTTTTTAAAGGGCAGGGATAGTGTCTTATATTTCCTTGGACCTTGAGGAGCTAACAGGCAATAGAAATATGGTTCCTAGAACGGTAACAATTGGGTCTCCCTTTTTTTTGTAACTTTACTCATAAGAAACTGAACAGAATTTGACAGCTGGAGAAGGCAACTTCAGGACTTCCGAGTTCCTCCCCAATAGGAAGCCAGACCCAGCAAGAGGGCAGGGGGTTCCTGCAACCCTGAGGAGGCTAAGGTGCAGCTGAGGGAGACAGCTGGGCTATCACAGAGCTGAGGGGACTCTGGAAATGGAGTTATGTCCCCCAAAGCTGTCCATGTCCTAATCCCCCAAACCTGTGACTAGGTTATCTTACATGGGATTTTGCAGATGTAATTAAGTTAAGGATCTTGAGATGGGGAGATTATCCTGGATTATCTGGGTGGGTTCCATGTAATTACAGGGTTTTTAAGAGGGAGGCAGGAGAGTCAAAGAAGGGGACGTGAGGTTAGAAGTAGAGTAGAGGTCAGAGCAATGTGACCAAAAGCCAAGGAATGTGGACAGCCTCTAGAAGATGAAAAAGGCAAGAAAACAGATTCTGTCCTAGACTCTCCAGGAAGGAATGCAGCCCTGCCATTGATGTAAGTGCAGTGAGACCCATTTTGGACCTCTGACCTCCAGAACTGTGAAATAATAAATTTGTGTTGTTTTAAGCCACTGAATTTGTAGTAATTTGTTACAGCAGCAATAGGAAGCTAATACAAGTCCTGTTCAACGTATAAGTGAAGAAATTGAAGCCCAGAGAGAAGAGAATGGCCAGCAGTCCCTCGACTATGGGGACAGGCCCAAGGAGAGGCAGCGCTCATGGTGCCCTTGACAGGCTTCTGGTCCCAGTGAGAACCACCTCTCCTGCAGTTTATCATTTAGCCATCTTGATTATCATTTGCAAGTAAGAAACATAATATGTTATATAGAATATAGACAAATGCTAGAAAGTTCCAGGTGAGCAGAGTTCACCTCAGTGAAAGGAATACCTGAGCTGTCAGATGTAAAAAGGGAATGGGATACCCACAGTGGGAATGAATGTCCTGTCCCTGGAGGTGACAGCTCAGTGGGTACAGCATTTTCAGGGATGCTAAAAGAAGCCTTCTTCCTTTGGAAAGTTAGACCAAAGGATATCCACAAATTCATTACTTGAGAGGGTCCTAGACTTCTAGAATTCCTCTACGTTGAGTCTCTAGATTCCCCTGCAGTTCCAAGATCTCACTCTATCCTTTAATAAAGCCTGAGACCCCATGCTTGTAAGATGTCTTAACGTCATCTCTCCACACATCCTCAAGGCTTTCTGGTATCTCCATGGAATCAGAGGGAAAAGCAGGGAGAAAACTTCCCCTGGGAGCCCTGAATTTCTAGACAATTATTTAATTACCAAGGAATCTTTCTAGCCAGCCTCACTCAGACCACATCTCCTGGATCAGGGGGAAAGGCTGAAGGCACAGGAATGCACTTGTGGGCTGTTGTACAACCATCCCCTCAGGTCCCAGAGCCCACCTCTGTGAACTTTACACCCTAACCCACAGCCTTCCCTCCCAGCCAAGCCAGCGTGGGAAATGGGCTGAGATGTCTAACTTTACAGAAAGAGGACTGTTGTTTCCTAGCGCAGGCAGACTTCCTCCCCTGGCGCGGGTGGACATCCTTGCCGGGGAACAGGGTGTTACCAGGACAGTTTTCCACCAGCTCAGTGCAGGGACCCTGTCCTCATCTCCACGCCAGCGCCACCAGCCAAACTGACTTGGAAAGGAACATGCTGGTTTTGCTTCCTCCTCACACCCCTGCCACTCCCCACCCCAGGCTGGTTCCACACTCAGGTTCTCAAGTGCAAGCAGGCAACCTGCTTCTCTCTCAGAGCCATTCAGAGAACATCCACCTTCCCCAAAGAGGCCAGCCACCTGACTCTGTGGGGGAAGGGGGGGCGGGAAGCGGGAGAACAGATAATTCCATTGTCTCACATTTGCCTTCAGCACCTGATGGGTGCTATCATGCTCTGTAAAGGACACAGGCAGGACTTAGGGCATAAACCCAGGCCCCAGGGTGACACACTGCTTCTTCAGGCCAGCTGCAGGCAGAAGCCAAGAGCTCAGCCTATTAAACTCTCTGGGATCCAGAGACAGGATGGCTGTTTGGCCTGGCCTTGGTTGAGAGGCAATAAGAAGGTTAACACTTCTGGGTATTTATCTGAAGGAAACAAAGGCACTAACTCGAAAAGGTAATCTGCACTGCCATGTTCAGTGCAGCACTATTCGTAATAGCCAAGACATGGAAACAACCTAAGTGTCCATTGACAGATGAATGGATAAAGAAGATGTGATATATATTATATATATATATTTATAAATATATATAAATATAGATTATATAATTTATATATTTATATATATAATTCAGTCATAAAAGCAGGAACTCCTGCCATTTGCAGCAACATGAATGGACCTTGAGGGCAATATGCTAAGTGAAATAAGTCATACAGAAAAAGATAAATACCATAGGATCTCATTTATACATGGAATCTAAAAAAAACCAAACTCATAGATACAGAGAACAGATTGGTGGTTACCAGAGGCTGAGGGCTGTGGAATCAGTGAAGATGGCTAAAGGTAAAAACTTCAGTTATCAAATAAGTCCTAGGGATATAATTCATGGTGTGGTAACTATAGTTAATAATACTGTATTGCACATTTGAAATTTTTAAAATATTTTTTTGAAAAAAAAAGGTTAAGATTGCACACAAGCTTTGGAATCAGACTGCCTGTTAAACTACAGCTCTGCTGTGTGAGGTGAGGTGTGTGTTGTCAAGCAAGTTAGCTACTTTGGAGCCTCAGTTTCCCCTTTTGAAATATGGCACTAATAAAATTGATCTGAGGAACAGACTACAAAGGAGGTATGCAAAGTGCTAATCAACTTGCCTGGCCTATTAAGAAAGAGCTTAACAAGTGATACCTTTAAATACATAGATTTGTGAATCATTAAGGCTCTACCAAGTCTGGTATTCTGTAGTTAACCTGGTAAAGATACCTTAGCTTGTCTTTCCTGGTTACCCTGTAACCACATGACATTAGATTTTCTGGTCGATCTCCTTTCAGACCACCCCATTCAAGACAAAAATAAAATATGATGATAAATAAAAAACAAAACAAAACCAAAAAAAGCCCCGAACCTGCAATTTGGGTGATCTGCCACAAGGTGGAAGGCTTCTCGATGGCAACGTCTCTTATAAGGCCCAAGTTTGCCTGAGGATTCAGAGGTAATACCTCTGCTCACGTGACAGATTAGAAATCAATAAATTTCTACATGTATTCATTTTTTTAAAAGCTCTTTATTAAAATAGCAGCCTTAAATAAATTGAGCAATATCTGCTAGGTACTGTCAAGTGCTTAACCTCATGTAACCCTAAAAACAATCCCACAGAAGCTAGCATTATTATCCCCGTTTTTTGGCAATAAGGAACTGAAGGCTCAAAGAGGTGCTGTGGCATGCCCAAGGCCACACAGCCTGTACCTCTTAAAGGCAAGACGACTTCAGGTAAGAAAGACCACCTCTCTCCTCTTTCCACCCTATAGTTCTGCCCTCAGCTCCAAATGGCTCCAGTCCCAAGTGCCCGAGGCAGACATTAAAGACTTACCAACAAGACCAGCTGACTGCCCCAGGGCCTCCCAGAAGGGAAGCAGCACTAGCCAGGCTGGCCTCTAATGCCTGTCCCTCCCTAATCTAAAGGAGGTATTTCCTTCATTTAATAAACAAAGATGAAGGAGAGAGCTCTTCCTTCCTTTCCTTCCATAGGATTAGTCTGCCTTAAAAAGAAAGTTCTGAATTATCTCAGGGCACCCCTTTAATACTTCCCTACCTCTTAAACAGACACTTCAGTTGGTTTCCTTCCGGCAAATCCTGGGGGGAGGGGGGGGGAATTTTTTTTTTTTTTTTTTTTTTTTTTTTTTTTTGCAGTACGTGGGCCTCTCACTGCTGTGGCCCCTCCCGCTGTGGAGCACAGGCTCCGGACGCGCAGGCCCAGCAGCCATGGCTCACGGACCCAGCTGCTCCGCAGCACGTGGGATCCTCCCGGACCGGGGCACGAACCCGTGTCCCCTGCATTGGCAGGCAGACTCTCAACCACTGCGCCACCAGGGAAGCCCCCTTTCTTGCATTTTGACCATCAATAACTCTAGTTCCATTCATTAATAAGCACCTTCCACTTGCATTTTCACATTTCTCCCTCCCCCAGCACCCCGATGAAGTTGATATTCCGGTGACAGAAGGGACAGCAAGCAGTACGTGCATACTGATGAATCAGACATCATCCCGATGGTCACCAGACTTGGCTCTGACCAGCAGACCCTCCTGGGAGGGGCACCTCCATCTTGTATACTGGCAGCCCCGGTCCGCCACCCTGACTGAGCCTGTCTCACCCTCCAGGCCCTGAGAGGCCTAACTGAGCCCATCACTGGACAGGCCCTAGGCGGCTCTTCCAGCCTCCATATGTCACAGATCAGCAAGGCATGCAGCACTGTCCCTCTTGTTTTCTGAGTCACAGAGCTAGGAGCAAAAGCTAAACGAGAGCCTAGCCCCACGTCTTTGGGCTTCAGCTCCAAGCCCGTTTTGCTCCATCAGCCTGGAAGAGGTCAAAGCTCAGGTCCTGGAGAAAAGCCCTAAGTAGCTCCAGCCCCGCTGGGTCCCTCCTTCACTGCACGATTCTTGGGAGAAAGCCTGCCGCAGGAGGGAAGTAGGGGGCACGAGTGTTTGGGGTCTACGCTCTGCCCTAAGGGGAGCCCATCGTCAGGGCTCAGGGATCAGCCTGGGTCAGTCATTGGTCATTAGAGTGCTATGCTTCCCATGCCAGCTGCCTGATCTTACCCTATCTTTGTAACCCCTCCTACTAGCTTTTACCTAATATGTTTCTTTAAATCCACTCATTTTGCTCCTCAGATTTATCCTTATCAATAAGTTATATGTAATAGCTACATTTTCTCAAACGTGCATTTAAGTAAATACTTAGCTACTTAAATGAAGTCACCTGATTTACTTGCTGCCCCAAATCACCAAGCAGACCACCCACGAGGCCCTCTGACCTCTGAGTTCACTCATTCACACACTGACCTTATCCCAGCCGCCTGCCCTTAGCTGGCCTCAGTTCCTCCCCTGGAAAATTCTGAAACAGTGGCATCTGAGCTCTTTTCAACCTAGCACTTGGTCTCCCTTGGTCTGGCAATTTCACTGGCCAAGGATCACTTCATCCTTAAACTGGAGCCTGTCTTTATTTATTTTTTTTAATGTACATTATTTTATGTACCACTAAGAAAAAACCCTGCCAATTAAACTGTAACACCAGGACTTCCCTGGTGGTCCAGTAGTCAAGAATCCACCTGCCAATGCAGGAGACCACAGGTTCGAGCCCTGGTCCGGGAAGATCCCACATGCCACGGAGCAACTAAGCCCGTGTGCCACAACTACTGAGCCTGCGCTCTGGAGCCCGAGAGCCACAATGACTGAGCCCACGAGCCTAGAGCCCGTGCTCCACAACAAGAGAAGCCACCGCAATGAGAAGCCCGTGCACCGCAACGAAGACCCAACACAGTCAAAAATAAAGCAATAATAATAATAATAAAAATAAATTATTTTTAAAAATACAGTAACACCATTCTTTCTTTTTTTTTACAAGATCAATATACAAAAATCAATTTATTTCTATAGACTAGCAATGAACAATATGGAAATGAAATTAAGAAAAAACTCCATTTAAAATAGCATCACAAAGAACAAAATACCCATGAACAAATTTAACCAAAGAAGTGTAAGATTTTTACACTGAAAACATTGAAAGAAATAAAGAAAACGTAAATAAAAGCAAAAACATTCTGTATTCATGCCCTGTAAAACAATATTGTTGACATGGCAATATTCCTTGTTTTAGTTTTCATGTTGCTGCTATAAAAATTTACTGCAGCTTCAGTAGCTTAAAACAACACAGATACATTCTCCCATAGTCTGGAGGTCGTAAGTCCCCCAGAGAACACCAAGAACATAGGTCTTACGGGCTAAAATCAGTATGTTGGCAGAGATGGCTCCTCTGGATGGAGCCCGTCTCGAGAGCACCATGAATTCACAGGTTCCATATCTTTGACCAATTCCCACCACCCCTCTCCAGTCCCCATGTTTGATCCAGCCTCCTCGGTGGGGCTGGAGAACATCACACCCTGAGCCTCCATCCCTCTGGGTCCTCCTCGCTCATCTCCCCAGCCCCACACACCCCGCCAGCCCTGCCTCCGGCTGAGCGCCCACCACTTCCACTCCTGGCTCCGAGAGCTCCTTCCCACCCCAGGCTCCCTGCCTACCTACCAGGAATTGTGAGGCGAGGGGGCGCTTCTCTGGATCTCAGTTTCTCTGCACAATGAAAGAGGAAAGACTCAGACAGAAGTTTTTATCTGGGGCCTGCACCTGGCTTTCAGAGTCTATGAAACCATGCGCACACATTTTTGTTTTGACATTCTTAAGTAATGTAAGTCCACACTATCTTCAAAGTCCCAGATGAGGGCCCTGACCCTGTTTTGGTCAGAGCCCCAGGAGTACATGGTCTCTAAGGCCTTCGGGCTCTCACTCTCACACTCTGAATCCTCCGGACGTACACACTCCCCCTTGTCACACCCATGGCCCACTGTGCAACGGACCTCAGTAAAGACCCAAAACACCCTCTCTTTCCCATGCTTCCTGATCAACAGCCCCTGACAAGAAAAAAAAAAAAGGGAAACACACCAAGTGTCTGATGCCTTTTATTTAACTTCAGAACCAAAGAAAGTTACAACTTTTATAGGAAAAAAAGAGAAGAGTTCAAGAGTCACCCCAGGACCTGGGGCCAAGGCAAAGTTCTCACTCCACTGTGGCTTCCCCAGGAATCCAGACTGAGAACTGCAGGACCAGGGCCAAAGGCTAGAGGGAGAGAGGCTCCAAGGCCAGGGAAGGGGAGAGGGAGGGAGCAGGGGCCAGTTCACCTCTCTAAAAGGACTGGAGGGGGCTTGAGGGAGAGCCCACAGGGAGAGCCAGAGGATGGAAGTCACAGATTCAGCTCAACACCCACATGTCCCCAACACTGTCCCCCCAACAAAACAGGGGGCCTCCGGTGACAGCGAGGGCCCTGTCCTGCATGCACAAGCAGCAGCTGGGAAATCCAAGCCCTGTCCGGGAGGGGATGGCCTCTAAAATCTCTTCTATTCTTGAGACTCTTGGAATTCCTCCTCAGACAAAAGAGAAGGCTGGGGCCTGGGAAAGCGAGAGAGCCATCTAGAGAGGGGCCTGAGTGGGTGAGTCAGGCCGGGATCAGCAGAAAGGCATGTGAAGGCCACTGTGGGGACTTCCTGACCTAAGTCACCCCATCTGCTCCTCTGCTTGTCACTGCCCTTGTGCTTTATACCCATCACCTCACAAATCCTCGAAGGAACCCAGGAGGGACGAGGGTCTGGCCAGAGAACACGATGGGGAGTAGACAGAGCTAAGGAGGGAACAGCAAGGCCGAGGCAGAAATCCTGGCTGGGCGAGCAAACAAGAGCGCTCAGGGTGACAGGCACCGAGCTGAGCTCTTTAAACACGCGTTATCTTGTTTTACCCTCACAGTCCCGTGATGAGGTGGTACTGCTGGCATCCACGGGTCCACGGGAGAACACGTGCTCCCTCCCTCTGGACGAGGAGACCGAGGACAGTGGGGACCCGCCGCCTGTCAAGTTAATAAGCCACAGAAGCAGCCCCTCCAGGGCCCACAAAACCAAAATAGCGCAGTGGAGTGTGAGAAGGGGCCAGACGCCGAGCCAGCATCAGTCACTGAACAAAACCCCCAGATGCCTCATGCTGTTTTAATAACTAGAGCAGCAGGAAATACCTGCCCCCCAGTTCAGGGCAAGAGCCTTTTCTTTTATCTTTACTTCAGGGCTGGGCAGTCTCTCCCAGAAGCTCAACGGGACAGGGTGTGCACTGGGGGATCAGGTCAAATGGGATTCTGCTACACCTCAGGGCAAATTCCAGAAATGACTCTGCTCCTTCGCCTCTACCAGGGGCAGCCAGACACAGCGGGCCTCAGTGGCTTTCTTATTTGTGTGGCAGGTGCATGAGATTGTTAGTAGGGCAGTGTCTGTCATATTTGCATAGCGTTTGGGCTCCACTTACATTTCTCTCCACAATGTACAAGCAATGCCCATCCCAAGTGTGTCCCAGGCTTCTACACACCTGCTACCACAGCCATGAGCATGAGGGACGATGGCAATGGAGAAGCTGGTGATGATAACCACGTGACTGCCAGAGACACATTATGTCTGTTTATTCTCATTTTATTCTTGCGCCCTTTTTAAACGGGGTAGTAGGCTCAGAAAAGCCAAGCAACTTGCCCAAAGTTACAAAGCTTGTTAAATGGCAGAATCCTCAGACCCGGCACTCCAGTACATATGAGTCAAAAGCCCTGCCTTTAGATATCATTCAATGCCAAGGCCCTGCCCCTGGCTTCAGGGGCACTGCAGCAGGGGGAGCCTGACCTCAAGTCCCACCCCCAGCAACTGTTCCCAGGAACTGCCACCCAGGGCCCTCTGGCATCAGCACAGTGCTCTTCCCCTCCCTGGGGTGGCTCATCAGCCTCGACCTTCCGACAGTTTGCTGGTCAGCGCTGAGCATGGGTGTGTGCTGAACGAATGAATCAGTGGATGTCCCTGCTACGTCCTTGGTTCTTGACGAATCTCTCGCATTATACGTGCAAGACCCACACCCCTTCTTTGTCTGTCCCCCACAGCTCCTTGCACATAACAGCTGTTCCACTGCACTGGGTGAAAGAATCTAACATGGAAAATGTGGTAGGAAATCTCTGGGTCCAAATCCCAGCTCTGCCACTAACACACTGCCTAACGTGGGGCACCAGCTCAGTCTCTCTGAGCTTCAATATCCAGGGCAGGTGTAAGACCCCCAACTCGGGGAGTCCTTGGAGGCCAAACCCTTCACCAACGCCCAAGGAGAACCCCTGCAGCTGGCCCTCGCTGCTGCTGGAAGCATGCCTGGTGACGGATGTGGGTCATTCTTAACCAAATGCACTTCCTCTGGTTTGTGAGGACAAAGGGAGGGGTGACAGCCCCCTCTCTGAACCGGCCCAGGGAGCAGCCCAGCAGCCCAACTTTTTCCTTTACATGCTGCTGAAGTTCAACTCCAGTCAGCAGCCACTTAAGGCAAGTGACTTAAGTCTCAGAGTCTCCAGCTCCTGGCCACTGAATCAGGAATGGCGGTATCCCCTCCCTTACCTCCTGCTCCATGGTGGCAGCTATGGGTATGGCATTCTTCAAGCACTAAACCCATCTGCTTGTTCACCCTGCACATCCACTCCAAGAGGCAGGTACAAGAGGCGAACAGGAGTCAATTACCTGCCTGAGGTCATGAGTAAAGCGTAACTGGCTCTCCTCAACAAACCGCAAAATAGAATCTCTAGCTCCATTCATGAGGAGCATTACCCTGCTGGCATCAAAACATTGAGTTAAAAAAGTTAAGGCCAGGGAAAAGACCTTCTATAAACCTTAATGAAGATTAATGAGACCTTAATAAAGATATATCATCCAATATAATGCTAAGTGAAAAAGTCACAAAGACAATATGATCTGATCTTTTTTTCACGGAAATATGTTTATGGGAAGAAAGACAGAGAAGCATTCATGGTGGTCACTTCTAGACAGTGAAATTATGGGTGGTTTTTATTTCCTTTTGGAAGATGTATCTATTTCTTTAATTTTCTTCAATAAAGATTTCATTCTTTTGTAATTAAAATTTTAATAAATTTTTGTTTTATACTTCAAAACAAAGAAGTTACTCTTATGTGAACAAGAGGAATTATGGATGTACAAGATTACTGTTCAAATCTTTAATTAATTATAGCTGCTTTAAACTGGAAGTAAAATGTGAAAAATAATTCTAAATATTTATAATTATTTAAATATTTGTTGAATTAAAATAAAAAGCAAGATATGACCCCAAGGAAGAGACACAGCGTACCCTGGAGCCTTGAAGGAAGGCTCAAGCACATGGGCAGAACTGGCCTGTAGACGTCTTTGAATCCCAGAGACAATGAGCTCCCAGACAGGACCCCTGCTCCCACAAGGTGGCACCTGGCCCAGCACGTGACCACACGGGAGATCCCACCTGGATTCAGATCCCCGAGCCAGCTCCAGGTACTTGTCTTTTGAGGTCCATCTCACAACAGTAACTGACAGCTTCAATGACAAATACAATCCTAATCATGATACATGCAATGCATGGGTCTACTTCGGCCTCTTGCCGGAGGACTCTGTGATTGAAGACAGTGGGGACAGTCTGTCCTGTTGCACCTCTGCCCCTAGCACCCAACAAAGAGCCTGGCATACACTATGGCTCGGTAAGCATTTGTTGAATAAATGGATAAGTGAAAGGATGGATGATGGATGAGGTGAATGAGTGAATGGATGAATAAGTGAATTCTGACCTAGAACAAGGTAGAGGCTGGATCTGTCCCAAGGGCAGGGTTAGCCAGCCAGAATCCAATCCACAGTGGAACATGACTTGGCTGAGTGTATAACCTTACCCACGTGAGCTGTAGCCTCACGTGGCCATCACACGGTAGACCTGTCCCCAAGACCAGCTGGCCCTGACCACAGACATTACTATGTGTGGGATGCAGGGGGCAAGGGTCATGGTATAAAGGGGGTGGAAGGAGAAAAGTTTTCCACCCCCCAGGCTGTTGCTAGGAGAGATTAATCAAGACCCAAAAAATGCCCCAAGCTGCCCACCTGGTCTTTTTCTAGAACGCAAACTCTTGGGGCAACAAGACTCCCTCCTAGGGCAGCGGGATCCATGGGAGTCCAAGGCCTCCACATTAATCTGTGTCACTCCAGCTCTGTGACCTGCATATCCCTCTGGCTGGGCCTCCCTTCCTCCTCCTGCCCTAGCCCCCTAGACTAGCCCTGCTGGTTTCTCTGCACTGTGACCCTGCCCTGGGCCCAGCTATTCCAATTCTAAGAAGCCCCCTCTTATTAAGCAACCCAATTAGCCTCACTGACCTCGACTCTGCAGCTCTCCGAGCAGCCGGGCGTTAAATCGCAGATCCAAGTGTGGAAATTGACTTTGCGTCGAGGGTGCCTGAGGACACTGACACCATTTGATGGAGAGCCAGTGAGGAAGCCCTCATCTGTTAGGGACAGCCTGCCAGAGCTACTCTGAATTAGAGAAGGCCTCGATTCTGTAACTTACAGAGGCTCTGTGCATTTTACTCATTTCAAAGAAATACCGTAGCTTAAGTGATGGTCTAAAATATATCTATATGCTCAGCTCTCCCCAGCGGATCCCCTCAGGCGGGGCCTGCTCTGATTTATAACTATCACATCACCTGCTCTAAAAAGCTGCTCAAACACCAGTTCTCTATGCAGCCTCCCCTGGGATCCTGGCTGCACAAGTGGTGGGTGTATCTTGTAAAGAGTGACAAACCCAGCTGCTGGAGGCCTTTGCCCTTGCTGTTCCCCACTACCTAAAACAACTCCTCCCCAAAAGGTTGCTTCCTTTTTGATTTCTCAGGCCTCTGTATGAATATCATCTCAAGAGGGGGTACCTTCCGGACCACCCTCCCTGATGCAGCTCACGACCCCCATCACAAGACCCCATCACAAGTGGGTGTCTCATTTATTCTCTTCTGAGGGTTTATCCCGGGCTGAAATCATGTTTATCTTCTGCTTCCCTATGTCAGTTCCCCACGGTCAGGACTGGGTCTAAGCTCACTGCTACATCCCCTCGTCCAAGCACAGGAAATGGACATTAAGTATAGGTGGAGTGAGACGGAAACTCCCTGAGGCCAACAGAACAATGAATGATCCAGGGAGACCCAGGCCCAGGGGTCAGGAAGCCAGATCCCACGTCAGTGGGACGTCAGACAAGGCACTGGACCTTAGGGCTGCGGCTTCAGTCAAGGAAGCTCTGATCCCCTCCACTCACAGGTCACCAGATAAGCCAACCCCCTCGTGGGGGGAGTGGGAAGGCAGGCTGAGTCAAATTCTCTGAGGTTATGGAAAAAGAACGTCTCGCAGGAAGTGACCTACAGAGTCTATAGGAGTGAGAAAAATCCCCGAATCCCCTCAGAATGCGGGTCTTAGGGGTTCTAGGCCAAGCAGAATCCACATCAGGACCTGACTATGGCCAGACTACGCAGCCCTTACTATGACCAAGACAACAATAAACTAGGATGTAAGCTTCCCAAGGCCAGGGACCCTGCTTCTTTCTGCTAAATCCCAAAGCCTGCACCAGTGCCGGCACATAATAAGCACGTCAGTATTTTTTAAATAACTTATTATTCGGTGCCTCCTACACAGTAAGCATTTTATATACAAAGTCCATTGATTCTTCAAATCCACCCTACATAGCCAGGACTCCTATTACTTCCTCAGAGAGGTGAAGTAAGATGGCCAACCAGCAAGGGAGGGCAGAGCAAAGCGTTGAACCCAAAAAGATGTCAGACGCCAGACCCCAGCTCCCTGACTACCAGGCCGCCACACCTGCAAAGCCAAACAGTAATAATGACACCATCTACCAAGCCAGACGGACAGGGCTCTACCACTGTGGTCTCAGTAATCCTTTCAACAGCCCTCTACGCTACAGAGAAGGCAATCATGGCCCCAAAGGGTGAAGTCACCTAGTGTGGTGTCTGCAGCTAACGCCTGGCAGAACTGGGATTCCAACCTAGATACCTCTCAGCTCTGAACCACAGGCTCTTGGGGTTCAGCCACAGAGCATTCCCCTGAAAGGGAGAGGCTGCCGTGGAAATTAGAATAATTTACTATAAAAATCAGGATGCTCTCGAAGAAACGGCTCATAACCTGTGGCTCCTACGGTAGCAAGACAACTTAGGACCCCGTTCCCCGTCAGACCAGCCTCTGGTGCAGGACTCTGGCAGGTCTACTCTCTCTGGGCCTCACTTTCCCCACCTATTTAACCCCTATTTAACCCGATGACACGGCTCTCAAGTTTTAAGAAACTAAAATCTTTTCACTCATCTGAAACTAAGTAAATATTAATGTGGTATTATGTTTGTACAGCTTTCTACAGTTTATAAAACACTTTTTACATTGATTATCTCATCTGTCCAACAACCGTGCTGTGGAACTAACGTCCTCACCTTACAGAGTGGGAAAGAG
>NW_006772405.1:1618495-1623925 GCF_000442215.2 Lipotes vexillifer | reverse complement strand
GAAAGAGTGACTTAAGCCACTTAGCCAAGTCACACAGCAGGTAGGTGTCAGAACCAGGATGTGAATCCTCACTCTAGCCCACTGGGCTTTCTCCTTCAGCTGGGGTGCCAGAGAGGAGGGTGGAGCCCAAGAAGGTCCCAGGGAAAGTGGAGGGAAAACAAGCACACCCATATAGAAAAATCAGCAACACAACAGGCAGTTCACTGGAAAGGAAACACAAGTGACTCTTAACCATGAGAGAAAGACTGCAAATTAAAACTTCAGAGACACGAGATTAACAAAGATCAAAAAAGTTTAATACCATGCTGTGTTGGTGAACAAGCATTTCCTATTCATTTCTGTGGGAAGGCAAAACTGATGTAATTTCATGAAGGGGAATGTGGTAACATTCATCAAAATTTTAAATGCGTACACCCTTTAACTGGGCAATTCCACTTGGCAGTATTTATCCTACATATCCATTCACACATGTGCAAAATGACGCTCATACAAAAATATTCGCTACAGACTAGTAGCAGCACTAAATTAGGAATAACCTAAATGTCCAATAGAAAACTGGTTAAGAAAACTACAGTCAAGCCAAAAACTGAAGCAGATCTTTCTTTATATACTGATATGAAATCATCTTTAAGATATAATATTAAGTGGGAAAAAAAGCAAGTTGCAGGGCAATGATCTTAGCTGGCTACCATTTGAGCAAAAAATTGAGGCAAAAGTTAGACCATATATATGGTGGTTGCACAATTTTTCTCTGGAAGAACATTTTAGAAATTGGTAGCAGGGCTGCTGTGGGGATAGGAGCACAAGACTCCCATTTGTAACTTTTACAATTTTTCAAGGAGGATCACGTATTACGTTTTCAAAATAAATACAAAAGCAAGTCTATTGTCTCTTTCCCATTGAACAGTGCTGTATGTTGAAACCAGCATGAAAGTTAACTTGCTAGGTAGCTGGATCTTCCCAGGGCCTGTTCCACATGACCCCCACCAAATCTCTTCCCCTTGGGCCGGCTCCGATAGCAGCCTCAATCACAAGGTGGATCAGTTAACACTTTAAATGGGCTGGCTGAGTAAAATATTCTAAATCAGGAAGTCTGGGTTTAAATACCTTCTCTACCAGCACCGGTGTTTATCTTGCTCTGCACATATTAACAAACGTATTATCTAAAAAGATGTGATGCACAGCGTGTGGAATAAAAGCCAAACCTCTGGGGTGATTAAATTCTGGGGCATAATGGTGATCAGTCATGTGAAATACTTGGAGATGATCAGGTATTGTCCAAACTTGATAGGGTCTGAGTTAAAACAGTAGTGGTCACTGTAGTGGGCCCAGGCTGGTCAAGTAATAACACTGCCTTACCTCTGTTTGTGACTCTAAAACTTGCTATTAGCTTTGGAATCCGTGATACATGCGTTGTCACGGCAATGCAGGGATTGAACCCATTTTATGAAGGAGAGAGGTCACATGGTGGGCAACATTTAAACCAGGACTTCAGTTGAAGTTCTCTGTTTCGCAAGGTCACGGGCAGAAATCAGTCCATA
Organism: Lipotes vexillifer; assembly: GCF_000442215.2. Classification (NCBI taxonomy): domain Eukaryota; kingdom Metazoa; phylum Chordata; class Mammalia; order Artiodactyla; family Lipotidae; genus Lipotes; species Lipotes vexillifer. The sequence continues at coordinate 1,622,384 of NW_006772405.1, read as the reverse complement.
AAGGACCAGAAGGTAAGAAGTGTGCCCAAGGAGGGAAGTTTGGCTGGAAGTGGAACAGGCCAAAAAAAAAAAAAAGCACTGCTTTTGACTGGTTGTTTCTGGGTGTGAGATTTTTTTTTTCCTTTTGCCTATTTATAGTCCCTTAAATTTCAATAAATTAACACCTGCTACTTTTATATTAATAACAAGAAAATACAATGTATATAAAAGTAAAACAGAGAATGATATATTCAGTTGAAAGGCATTTAAATACACCAAATTGGGCTTCCCTGGTGGCGCAGTGGTTGAGAGTCCGCCTGCCGATGCAGGGGACGCAGGTTCGTGCCCCGGTCCAGGAAGATCCCACATGCCGCGGAGCGGCTGGGCTCGTGAGCCATGGCCGCCGAGCCTGCGAATCCGGAGCCTGTGCTCCGCAACGGGAGAGGCCACAACAGTGAGAGGCCCGCGTACCGCAAAAAACAAAAACAAAAACAAATAAATACACCAAATTGCTAAGAGTGATTGTTTCTTGAGGGTAAGAGATTACAGGATGGAGGTAACCTCACTTTCTCTGACAAGTTAGCTCCTAACATTGGAAATGTTTTAATATGTTGAAATTTTTATTAAAAATGTTTTAAATATTAATTTAAAAACAGATACATTTGTTGGAAAAACAATGAAAATATAAAGTGAAGAAAAAAATTTTAAGGCAATTAAGTATTTCTCCAAAACACCTTGGGATTAACGGTGAATTATGGAGCAATTAGACAAATGTCTGAGTTACAGAGATATAAAATTTCTGTTTTAAATTCCATAATTTTTAGCTTCCTCTATTACCCAACAAAACTGCTTTTCAATTAACTTGTTCTGTAAGGCTCAGAGCACAGCCTCCCCTGGATGCAGGCAGATGTCATCTTCCAGGCTGAAGCAGGGCCAGGCTGCCTGCGCGCACCCACCAAGCGCACATGGACCTGCCTGTCAGTCCCTCCGTCACCTAATCCACCCGGCTGCAAAATGCAAAAGAATCCGGCAGCTGGTGAGGGCTGGAGGGAGTTGGGTAGCTCTGGTGTTGAATTGCCTGTTGGCCACATGGTACGGTAAGTGTGGTCGCTTTTTTTCCACTTGCTGTGAGCTTTCTTTAAATAATTGCAGACCTCGTGGTTGAGCCAGCAGGATCTAAGCGTGAAAGGCACCAGAGACCAGGGCCCAAGAATGGCCATCCTGAGCCTCACAGAGCACCCACACCCAAGTGTGCAGACCCCCGGGGTATCTCAGAATTCGCTGACACCTTCCCTCCCTTCTTAAAATATTTTTTAACGAAAACAGAGAGGAAAGCTAAAAGGCAGTTTTACAGATAAAAGAATGATTCAAGATAGATAAAACAGTACTGTGGAAAAAAAGGAAGAAATCAATTTTAGATATAATCTATCAGTGGAGGATTTTGAATAATTTGCTCCTTTAAAAAAATCTGGTCCACAGTTCCTGATTTTCACCCAATCTTTCCACCCCCATGAGTGACTTATCCAAATGTTCCGTGATTCACTGGGGAGGCTGGAAATTGGGGATTCTCTTGCCTGGAGTTCCTCCTCCACCTTCTCCTCTTTCCAAACCCACACGTTGAAGGCACATGATCCCATGACAAATTTCTTGCAACTTGCAGTTCAAAGAAAAGTCAGCACCTGTCACCAGCAAAGGGGACACAACCAGGGGAGTTAAGGACCTGCCACTGGCTTTGCCCGCTGGATGGAGGGAAATCACGTTGCCCATCTGAGATGTGACCATCTCCCAGCTCCAGGCGTCTGGCAGTTCTGCCTCAAACAGAATTTACAAAACAAGACAGCCCCTGCGACAGAAAAAGGATAAGTCACAGCACGGCAGAGATGGCGAAACTCAAGCCCAGAGAGGGGGCCAGACTTGTCCAGGGTTACACAGCAAAGAGGGACAGGCAGGACCTGAACCGAGGCCTTCTTCCAGACCACCAGGCACAACACTCTCACCGTGGCGCTCTAATCTCCAGGGCAGCTACAAAATTCTCTAAACAAGATTTTCTCTTCCCTACCTCAAACTTAGAGGAATCGATGGAAATTACACTTTTGGGGGGGGAGCTGCAGCTATTGCAAAATCACACAGTGGAAGGCTGCTGCAACTCCATAAAGACTGGGGATCATTGCTCCAAGGAGAATTCGAGACAATCTTGGGAACTCAGTCTAGATGAGGCACAGACATCAAAGGGCCCTAGACAAGGGCCCTTTCAAACACCATCCCTTCTGGACCTTGCAGACTTGGGGGCCACAAATCCCACATTCCTCTCAAGTACCTGCAACAAGGACCTTATTGGGTAAGACATTTCCATATCTCTGGGCCTCAGATTCTTTGTCTGTAAAACGGAAATGAAAATCGTCACGAGGTTGTGAAATCTGGATGTGAAATGCTATGAGAATTGCACAGTGATATGCTAAAAGGGATAATAGTAGAGGTGAGACGAGTAATAATAATTATTATTATGGCAATAATTATCACTATCATCATTAAATTTACTGAAGGCTTCCTCTGTAAAGCTACTAGCCTTCTCCTTGTCCATCAAGTACCCAGTGGTTGTGCGAGGTCCCGCCTCACCATGGAGATTGCTGCTTCATTGGGCGAAAGGACCTCGGTCAGGGCTGCAGATGAGAAGCTGTGCCCCAGCCTTGTGCCTCCACTCCACACCTGGGGCTGCACAGACCACAGGGTGACACCACTCATTCCATCCTCCCTATGAGGCTCGGGGAAAACCTAGTCACCTCCCCACCCAAGACCTCCCCACTCCTTCAGAGCAGCCTCCTGCTAGTTTCTAGGGCTGGAAATCTTGGTGCTCCTACTTGTGATTCTTCTAGACACTTAGTTCATCCTGTATGTTCTTCCCCCTCACAGGAGTCATCCAGCCAGCTCAAACCCTCCACTGATGGGGAAGGAGCTCATGTTCGCCCCCCCTGCACCTCTGTCACTCACTGCTCATTCACCAGCCACAGGACGTGCTGGGCCTTTTGACAGGCTGGCCTCTCCCTAAGATGCCCTTCCCCACCGAGTCAGCCAGTTCATCCCTCAATACTATTCTTTCTGCTACACGAGCTGCCTAGATACTCCCTCTGCCCCGGCCACCCTCACGGCCACCTGCGGATCTGATTTTCCCAAGATGGGAAGCAGGGCTTGTTCAAATCTGCAATCCTAGCTTCCTGTGCAGAGGGAGTGATTGCTGCATGGATAGGGAAAGGAAGAGGTATTAACTGATAATCCATGATTCTGTACCTCATGAGGTCCACCAGTTTTTGTCACCCATCTGTCATCAAACCAACCAGTCACTGATTGTCACTGTTAAGGAGAATAACCACCCCCTTAGGCACTGCACTAAGTTCTTCAGACATTATATCATTTCAACCACTCATTGATATAATTACTATTATCCCATTTCACAGGTGAGGAAACTGAGGCCCGGGCAAAGTAACACGCCCTAAGCCACTCAGCTGCTAAATGACAGATTCTGGACTCGGACCCCAATTCAGAGCTCTAGTCATAACCACTATTCTAGCTGCCTTCCACTGACCCTCAAAATCCAGACCCCAGGCTGAGTCCCTCACTGGAACCAGCTGATACCGTTCCACCTCTGCTTGTCCCACAACTGAATCCTTGAAAATTAACTGTGCAGTCACCTGAACAAAGTATTTCTTCTCATTCTGGAGTGGATTCTACATCTCCCTCCTCCTTCTCATGCCTTTGACCTCATCCTCTAGCCCACTCTGCTCTCCCCATGACTTGAACCACTAATCTGGGCCTACTTTGTCGCTAGGGAGAGAAGCTTCCGGTAAGATACCATCATTGTCCTCTAGGCTCGCCTGCTGCAGTGTCTCGCCTGAGACCACCCCCAGAGGTGGGA
>NW_006772405.1:1618280-1618485 GCF_000442215.2 Lipotes vexillifer | reverse complement strand
GTGGGAGATTGCCACATTTCTGCTGGGGGCTGGTCCACAAAATGCAAGCCAGGAGCCACTCCCTTGGCCACCAGGACAAAGAGCAAGTGCTGGAGGCTTGGGTGCTGCTGGGCAGGTGCCCATGGTGACACCCACAAGATAGGGAGGAGCTGCTGCCCAACCCTAGGGAGCAAGTAGTGTGAGGTCGCTGGGGCACTGAAGCATG
>NW_006772405.1:1605108-1618270 GCF_000442215.2 Lipotes vexillifer | reverse complement strand
GGGGGGTGGTGCCTGGGGGCCTGTGCCTGCCTTGGTCAGCAGAGGAGCTAATTCCCCAGCCCACACTCACCCTCTGAGCTTCACGTCCCTCATCTGAAGATTGGGGCTCTATCTCCTGGGGTTGTTGAGAGAGTTAAGTGAACTCAGCACAGTGGACAGTACAGATTAAGGGCTCAACAAAAATTGAATTCATTCATTCAAGAAATATTCAGTGAATGTCAACCATGCATCAGGCTCTAGGCTAGCTTTTGGGGGTACAGTGGGAACCAGACAGGCAATGTCCAGTCCTGGTGGAGCTTCCTTTCCCACAGGGGCAACAGGCAATCAATGAGGTACAAATTAAAAAATAAGAAAGTATCAGCGGTGCTTTGTGACCGCCTGGAGGGGTGGGATAGGGAGGGTGGGATGGAGGGAGACGCAAGAGGAAAGAGATATGGGAACGTATGTATATGTATAACTGATTCACTTTGTTATGAAGGAGAAACTAACACACCATTGTAAAGCAATTATACTCCAATAAAGATGTAAAAAAAAAGAAAAAAGAAGAAAAGAAAGTATCAGGGATACTTAAATGCCTTAAAGAGACGAGAACATGGTACTGTGATAGAAAGTGGACAGAGCAGGGGGATAAGGGAAGGCTTCTCTGAGGAGGAATGTCTCAGCAGATCTGGAGGAGGTGAGGGGGCAGCAAGCCATGGTTATGCCTGGGAAGAGCATTCCCGGCAGAGGGAACAGCATGTGCAAAGGCCTCACTACACTAGCTGGAAGAATACTCCTATTATCACTGGAGCCAAACCCTGTCCTCTCCATAGAAGCAGCAAATATAGCTGGGAGGACAACTCACTGGGCATCAGAAGAAGTGGGTTCTAGCTCTAAACCACGAAAATGGCCTGGCATGACAACCTGCACCTGCTGATCTTTAAGGGTCTGTAGATAACCTGCATTCCCTTGGGCTCCCTCCTTTCTTCCTCTTCCAACCCCCCCCCCTTAAAGTCATCACGATCCCCACCTCCTGAGTTGCCCTAGAAGTAAGTGTGTGTGTGTGTGTGTGTGTGTGTGTGTGTGTGTGTGTGTGTGGCTGAGGCTCGAAGACAGACAGAGGGATGAAGACAAATATCTGAAAACTGATTCACTGCAGGATCCCGTCAAATCACCCTCTGGGGCTCCACTTCCCGCTCTGTAAAAAGGGAAATCTGCTCTCCTCTTGCCTATGACACGAGATTGATGTGAAGATCAAACAGAAATGCCAGATAAGGAAGCCGCCCTGCTTTACACAGGCATCATATAGGGGCCTTCTATCTGCTTCTCCATCATTTGTATCCTGTGCTCTGGACTAAGGCAGGAAGGATAGAGAAGGGAGGCGACAACAGAGTTAATTCCAGACACTCTACAAATAGTATCTGATTGTTCAGGCCCAAAGCAGGGGTGCTATGACAGGGAGCTTTCTAAAAACATAGATGCTTAAGGGTTTGCTCTCCAAGATCCTCATTCAGTAAGTCTGGGATGGCTTCAGACGTATAATTATTATTTTTTTAAAACTACACTGATGATTCTGATATGCACTCATGGCTGAGAACTACTGATTAGTTCTACCAACTCTGGCAGGTAGAAGCTATTATTATTCCCATTTGGGGGCTGGCTAGCTAGAGCACAGAGCGGCTAACTCCTTGGGTCACACAGCTAATAGTCATAAAGCTAAGATCTAAACCAGACAGTCTGCTCTCATTCATCACGAGTTTACACAGTTTCTTGAAGCCACGCAGCGTTTGTCACAGGCTCTTTCTACTACTCCATGCAGCCTTGGAAACCCAAAAGACAGCATCTCACCAGAGGAGACTGCACCAACTTTCAAAGAAACTTTTATGGCTAGACTAACTCCCTCTTCATCTGGCATTATCGAGAAATAATGTGTGCTCACAATAAGCAGAGTTTATATCAATAGATAACTTTGAAACTTTTCCTGCTTTTGACAGACTTCCTATTTTAGACGGTAACACCAAAATACATTTCACTTTCTTACTCCCTTGAACAGAGAACACCGATCAGAATATACCTTTCCCTCAGAGATGACACGCTGTCTCTACCATGCATTACCTTTGTACTTTTGTCCAGTAATGTATTCAGAACAAGGGGTCTGGGCTTCCCGGGTGGCGCAGTGGTTAAGAATCCACCTGCCAATGCAGGTGACATGGGTTCGAGCCCTGGTGCGGGAAGATCCCACATACTGCGGAGCAACTAAGCCCGTGCGCCAGAACTACTGAGCCCGCAAGCCACAACTAGAGCCCATGTGCCAGAACTACTGAAGCTCGCACACCTAGAGCCTGTGCTCCGCAACAAGAGAAGCCACCGCAATGAGAAGCCTGCGCACCACAGCGAAGAGTAGCCTCAGCTCGCCTCAACTAGAGGGAGCCCGCACGCGACGAAGACCCAACGCAGCCAAAAATAAAAATAAATTTATATTTTAAAAAATCATTAAATTACCCATAAATAGTGGTAATTTAAAAAAAAAAAAAAGAACAAGGGGCCTCCTCGCCCCTTCACTAACAGGTCCTAAGTGGTTTTCAGTGCTGAGTCCACGTGTTTCTGTCTCTGGTGGAACCAAACGCCTGCACGGACACATCCTAACAAAACTGGTTTTCTGTTTCTAATGTCCTGAGGCATGGACAAGACTGCCAAGCTTGTAAGAATTGTGTGTAAAGGAAGAGTGAATTGGCCCTAGGCAGGAAGGGTAAGGAGTGATCTTCTGTGGAACAGACTGAGTCTTGAGGGGATCCTGAGCAAGGAATGATGCATATGGCTTAGAGTTAATCCTTCTGGGCTGGAGAGTACAGTCCTTGGTCCCTGAGTGATCCCTCCCCCACTTTACCTCCCTGGATTCCCTCCCCACTTGCTTCCTCCATAGTGGAAGCTAGCTTGCCCAGTCCCTCTGGAAAAAGCGGCTGGGCAATGGACATGAGGCCCAGTGTAAGGTGTTGGTTTCAATCTCCCTGGAAGGCGTAGGGACATTTGACCAAACCCCTCCCTGTAGATAGGCCAGAGACTCCGAGAAAGCTTTGAGTTGGGCCAGAGCAACGCCCTGTAACAGACTGGATTCCTAACCTGTGGTTTAACATTCCACAAAGACCTGCCCACTGGAGGTGCGTTCTGATAGGGGTTTCTGGAGGCTCCAAAAAAATGTTTGCCTTTGATTCCTTTGTACGCAAGGCTTATCTTGGAGATGACGGCAGTGGGGCCCTTGTGGGGACCAGTACAATCACCACACACACCCCTCACCCACACATTCTAGCTCCAAGCACAGAGAAGGAGCTTCTGGGGCCAAGCAAATGACTGGTGACTTTCCTGAAAGATCAAACAGCATTTGTTCATTCATTTAGTCATTCATCAAATATGTATTGGGGGCCTACAGTGTGCCAGCCACTGTCCAGGCACTGGGGGATTTGATGCTGAACCAGCCTGACGAGACCCCTGTCCTTAGGGAGCTCTGGTCCTGACTGGTTACAGTAGAGAGAACGGTAGAAAATAAACACATACACAAAGGTTATCACAGGCTGGGACCAGAGTTTTGCATTTAACAAGCTCCAGGGAAGGCCAGGGAAGGCCAGGGATGCGGGTGAACCTGGCACACGGTGGGCCCAGAATAAATAGATACCTACTCCCCATACAAATCTTCCCCCAAAGCAAATTCTCTTCTGCCACCCACCATCTCAGTTATAGGGATGCCACTCTGAGCCCCCTGTACTCTGTCACTTCTCTCCCACATCCACTCACTTCCACCGAGCCCCCCGGTTGAGGGCAAGTTTAGATGCCTCCTTCCTGCTGTCCATCACCCCCATTCCAGTCCTTTCTATATGCTCAGCCAGATTAGTCACACTGCAGTGGTTAAGACCATGTGCTCTGAAGCCAGGCAGACCTAGGCTCAAATCCCAGCCTTTCCACTACTTGTCTGGGTGATTGGGGTAAGTCACTGGACTTCTTATACCCTTAGTTTTCTGGTTTGTCATAGGACCAACCTCACCAGGTAGCTGAGACTCCTTTACCTGACAATGTACCTGAAGGTCCTAGCTTCGTACTTGGCACATTAGTAAGTGGTCATTAAATGTTACCTATTTTCTATGGTTACTGTTATAAATAATACTACTAACAAAAACCTTTGCTGACTTCTCACCAGGACATTCAAAGCTCTCCCTTACAGCCAGTTTCCCTGTGTGTTTTGTTTTGGAGTGGCTGAGTGGCAGATATAAACGAATCAGGGTGACAGAATACAGAGTGAAGGCAGGAGATGCAAATGTCTGCCATAGACTGTGGGATCACAGAGCAAAAAGGGGGCACTTCTCAGAGAAGGATTAGGGGAGGCAGCACTCAAGCTGGCCTTGAAGGATACGGGTGGAGATTGGGAGGGGCAACAGATACCTCATGGTAGGTACCCTAGTGGTTACCAGGTATAGGGAAGGAACTGCAGAACAGTGCCAGCACCTCAAACTGGGAAGTCAGCCTCAGTCTCCCCAACTGTACGACGGGGGTAACAGCGGGGACCACTTCATGGGGTTCCTCTGAGATTAAATGCTGTTAGCAGTTGTTAACTGTTCTCATCACCGTCACGGTTGAAGGATATGGTTGAAGAGGAGGGCGGCCTAGGAACACCTAACATCAGGATCCACGTTAAAAATAATATATTGTTCTACTCTTGTGGCAATGGGTACAGTGTTGCATGATCAATAATACTGGATGAGTGAATGGACGGACGGATGGATGGATGGACGGAATGATGGATAAATGGGTAGGCATCTGAGACCCCGAATGCCATACCAAGGAGCTTGATTCTGCAGGTCATTGAGGGTGGGCCTACAGATGTTTTGAGCAGGGGCTGCTGGGGCCTGGGGTTACTAGCAGCATGGAGGCTGGGTCATCCTCAGTGCCAAAAAACCAGGTCAGGGCCTTCCCCAGTGTCCTGGGTACCACACTTCTCTGAGAGGAGCCTGAGACCAGAAATAAAGGCTCAAGCAGCCACGTTGCCAAGGCTGTTTGCCATGGCAACATCAGGGAGCCACTCGTGGGCCGGCTGCTGCAACTGCTCAGGGCTTGGTTTCTAACGTCTCCTCGCTCTCCCTCTGCTAAATGACTCTGTTCTGCCAGGCAAGCACAAGGAAAAAACACGGTGGCAGAGCTGCTGGGGAGCATCCATCTCAGCCAAGCAGGGCTCTCCCGGCTGAGTTCCCAGACAGTGGGTTCCAGACAGCTGAGTCCCTGCTATGCAGAGCCAGCCCTGGCCAGGCAGATAGCAGCCAGGGGTCCTGTCCTGCCTCTGCTGGGTGATCTGAAGGCTTTCCCTGGTCTGCTCCCTGTCTGTTTCTTTACTTCAAGGTAAGGGCATTGAGCAAGATGGTCTCTAAGGCACTCCCAACTCCCTGAAAGCTCAAGTTTACCTTGGTGTATTTACATAATTACCATTGTCATCTTCACAGAGGCTACCATTTATTGGGTGCTTGCTATATGTCAGGCAATGTGGCAGGCATACTTATCTTCTGCAGTTATCCTAAGAACATACTATAATTATCCCCAATTTTGCATGAGGCAACTGGGGTCAGAGAGGTTAAGACACTTGCTCAAGGTCACACAGCTAGTAAATGGTAGAATGCTGATTTAAATCCTTGGCAGTTAAACTCCAAAGCCCAGACCTCTTAATCACCATCTGATATTTCTTCTCCTCTCTTCAAGCAGCATCTAACCGGATTCGCTTTCCTAAAAGTCGCGTTGGAACACCTGGCTAAGGCTGGATGGGATTCCTCTTCAGTCCCCCCAGAAGTACAGGGGAAAGGAAATCATACTAGAAACCTCAGGGCTAAGACAGGATCAAGGACCAAGAGTTCTGTGGGAAGATAAGTAACAAGATCTGAATTATGGGCTGCCCTGGTGGCGCGGTGGTTGAGAGTCTGCCTGCCGATGCAGGGGACACGGGTTCGTGCCCGGGGCCGGGAAGATCCCACATGCCGCGGAGCGGCTGGGCCCGTGAGCCATGGCCACTGAGCCTGCGCGTCCGGAGCCTGTGCTCTGCAACTGGAGAGGCCACAACAGTGAGAGGCCCGAGTACCGCAAAAAAAAAAAGAAAAAAAAAAAGATCTGAATTATATTTGCCTGTTTTTATTATTAACAATGGCTCCCATTTATTGGGCATTTCGAAACACTTTACAGGCATCATCTCAAGTAGCCTTTCCTAAAACCCCTTAAGGTATCTGCTACTATCAGTCCTATTTCCTAGATAAAAATGCTGAGGCACAAAGAAATTTTGTGCCGAAGGCCACAGGGCTTGCCCCAAGCATAGTACAATCATAGGATTCAAAGCCCTCTCAGCCACTGAAACAAATAATCAGAGAAAACATTTGTTTTCTTTCCTAAAAGACTGAGCAGTAATTACAGGCCTTTGGGGATAATTAATCAATGACTTTGCCAATGACTTGTAAAAGTCTCTCTGGTCTCCTACTCTAGACCTGAGCTGCAACTCAGGCTCTTCCCTAACGAAAGAGCAGAGCGGGGGAGCCCAGGAGTCTTGCTGCCACCATGGCCTAGCTATGTAACTTCAGGCCAGGCCCCTCCTCTCAGCTCTGTCAACTCCTAACCCTGCAGCCCTGTCTCCCTCAAAGGATGGTCCTCAGCATCTAATGAGAAAACCAAGGTCAACTGCAAGGGAAGTGGGTGAGGCCCCTGGGGTTTAGGAACAGCGAGAGCAGGAGGAACGTGCAGCCTGCCCAGGGTGGTGGTGGACTGCACCCCAGGGTCCTACAGCCACCACAAAGCCCAGCCACCCTGGGCAGCAGTGTCTCTCCAAGGACTATCACCCTGTCCCTCTCTGAGAGCCAAGACCCACCCTCCCCTCAAGTCCTGATACTAGAAAAGAACTCGTCAGAGAGTCAGAGACCTGAGCTTCCTCCAGCAAGACGGCTTCTTCTCCTGTGCCCCAGTGTCCCTTCTTCTGGGAAAGGCAGGGGTAGATCTGATGCACTCTAAGATCCCTCCCAAGCTGAGGAGAGGGAGCTGCTCAAGGACCAACGTTCAAATCCCAGGTTAGACACTCGCTAGCTCCAAGACCCTGAATGACTTAACCCCCTGTGTCTCAAGTTCATCACTTACAAAACGGGAGAAACAGAAGCAACCTCACCATTACTGGAAGAAACCCATGCAACAGTACTCAAGTCTCTTCACAGATACACACTGAAACAGCCATAGATGACATGTGTTCTGTGGGTGGATGAACAAGAGTGGCCCCTGGTCCAAAATGGCTGAATCTGAGTGTCGGGGGCATGGAGATTCCCTATTCCCTTCCCACCATTGGCTTCTGCTGTGTATGTTCGACATTTTCCTTCGTAAAATGTTTAAAATACAAAGTTATTTGTAGAGAACCTGACACCTAATCATACAGAACATTCTTCTGCTCAAAAACTCATCTGCTTAATGGGTAACCACAATGCTAGACCAGGATAAAAATTATTTTTTCTTGCCCTCCCTGAGCTGTCATCCTAGTTGTAGAGTTAAACGCATACACGCAGGCAGGGACTTCCCGGGCGGTTCAGTGGTTAAAACTCTCCGAGTTCCCACTGCAGGGGGCACGAGTTTGATCCTGGTCAGGGAACTAAGATCACGCATGCCAAGCAGCCAAAAAAAAAAAGAAAGAAAGAAAAGCATGCAGGCACCCGTAGATAGTAAGTGGCACCCTCCACCTCAGTGGAAGAGGCAGTACAGTGTGCTTCATAGGCCTTCCAGAGCGGTCAGGTGTGACCTGGGGCTTCAATTGCGGGTAAGCTATGAATACCTTAAAATGGTGGGGATGGAGGCCTGGAGAGGAGCTTTCAGGTCCTTCCACAAGCATTTTATTAGTCTGTCTCTTCTCAGGAACACATGCTCTGAAGAGGCTCATAGTCTAGCTCATTTGTTCACTCAGTGAGGATTCTGAACTGTGCTCCAGGCACTTGTCTATTCATTGTGGGAAAAAATGGTCAATGAAGTGGACAAAAATCCTTGCCCTCATAGAGCTTAACAATCTGGAGTGATTTCCTAAACACTTAACAAGACCTATGTTAGAAGAGATGCACCTACTATTGGGTGCTTCTATGCCACGCGTTGTGTGAGGTGCTTGAAATCCATTTTGTCCTTTGATTCTCATTGACTCCTCAAAACAGCTTTATCAAGTACTATTTATCGTCACCTTTACACATGAGGAAATGTAAGTTTGGAGAAGTCACGTGACCCCCCCCAAAGGTCTCACGGCTAGTAAATCACAGAACCAGAGCTCAAACCCAGCTAGGCTTCAGAGTGCACCCTGCCACACATAGGATGGAGTAGTGGTACCTGGAGGTGAGAAGGCGTCACCAAAATGATGGCATGGGAGCTGAATCTTGCAGGATAAATAATGGAAATAGAGGAAATGGAGACAGAGGAGACAGAAAACAGCTGCGTGAGCCAATGTTTCCTGGAAGATTCATGACGTAGCCTGGGGCGGACCAGGATCCCAAAGGGAAAGCAGACAACTCAGGATGAACTCAGGGGCCTAACTCTCCATCTTCAAGAACCTGAAGGCCCTTGCACATGAAGCTTAACTTTGGCCTTTAAGTTAAACGTACTGGGGAGCCATGGGTGATGTGTGAGCAAGGGAGTGACATCAGACATGTACTCTAGGAGGACTGATCTGCCATCAAGGCTGAGGACAAGTAGGAGAGGGCAAAGTCTGGTGTGGCGATGATCTGTTTGGTAGTAAATGCAGGAATCCAGTTGTCAATGGACAAGGACCTAGACCAGAGTCGGAGAGAGGAACAGAAAGGTCAGTCCAATCCAATTGACTCCTCATCAGCTGAGTGTCCACAGGACGTATGTGAGGCGTTCAACTATGTTGGAAGAGGAGAGACAGTAAACAACACTGCGCATTCTCTTCTAAATGACTGTATCTGGGTTCCTTCCACCCTTATATCACAAGAACTATGCTTCCCTTTCCTATAGAGAAAAGACTGCCTGGGCGGGGGTTAGTTCCATCCTTGCTCTTGCCCTTCTAAAGTGTTTCAGAGAGAGAAAGATTCCAAGTTTTGTGAACAGCAGTTGGATGTTCATTTTATATACATTTGATTATTTAATTCCTAAACCTGAGAGTTAGGGCCTAATATCCCCATTTCATAGACTGAGGAACAGAGGCCTAGAGAAGCAGAGGGACTTATGAGTTCTGCCTTCTCTCTCTACAGTTGGCCTTCATTTGCTCAAGGTGCTATGAACAGAAAAGAACTATGAACAGAAAGAGAGTAGTCCCTGTCTTCATGGAACTTGGAGTCAAGAGGTCTAGGGACCTTGCCCACTGATCCTGGCTCTTCCATTTACTCCAAGGTAATGTAGGTAGAGCATGTGCACCAAGTCAGTGAGTTTTCTGAAACTGTAAATGCCTCATCTGTAAAATGGGAATAATAGCACCTACACTTTGTAGAATCTTTATGAGAATGAAATGTAATAATGCAAATAGAAGGCTCAGCAGAGCACATAGCACATAGCGGATGCTCAATAAATTGCATTGATGATGACGATGCATCATCGCCATAGGAGATAGCCATTAATACTGCAGTGCTCGTATTAGGGACTCACTTCTAAGCCCAAATCCAAGCTCCCATTTGCAAGGCTCCTTCTGACTCAAACCCGTATTCCTTCTATTGTTCCAGAGACAGAAAAAAAAGGGTGACTCACCTTTTTTTGGCAATGATGAAGCTTCTGGCTGGCCTGTACCAGCTGGGGAGAGGAGGACCCTAGGGGGAAGGGGAAACATAAGCCCCCAGGGCCCAGTTGCTGGGCCATTGCCTTTCCTGGGTTTCACAGGCATCCTGATCATTAGCACCAGCCAGGAAGCCCCAGTGAAAGTGAACCCTGGGCCTCTGGTAAACAAATCCAGCAAACGTGTCCCCTTCTGGGCTCAGGTGAAAAAGTTACTCCCCTGGGTCTCACACAGGTTTAGAGTAGGTAAAGGCACCCAGCAAAGGATTCACTTCAACCTGCCCCTATAGATGGCCAGAACCCTGACTTGGAAAAGAAGTTAATCCTGGCTTCAGGGGCTGTGGAGGCAGCAATATTCCAGACTTAGCAAGTCAACATTAGTGAACCCATTTTCCCCAATTCTCCATGTGACATGAGCCCCTTCTGGTGCCTGGATCCAGTCTTAGAACGATGAGGAGATAGAATACCAATCGAAAAATGGGCCAAGTTCACCAACACAACATTTCACAGAACAGAACCACAAATGGCCCATAACCATATGGGGAAAAGGTTCAGCATCACAAGTCATCAAAGAAATGCACATTAAAACAATAAGGTGACAAAATTTATTGATGAACAGACTGGTAAAAATGAAAAACAATTAAAATACCAAGAGTTCCCGGAGTATGAGGAACCAGGCATTCCCACACAATGCTGGTGTGAAATTAGCACAATCTTTCTAGAAGGCAATCCAGAAATGTGTTTACTAAACGCCTGCATAGTTCCTTTGACAGAGTAATTTCATTTCTAGGAATTCAAATGAAGAAAAGGCATATGCAAAGATATTCATTTCAGCATGGCTTACAGGAGCAAAAAAGAAAAAAATTATAAACTACTTAAATGGCTAACAATAAAGGACTGATTAAATGCATTATGGTTCAACCCTTAATATTATATAACCATTAAGATATTAAGTAGAATACTTGTTGATGTGGAAAGACAGTGACAGCATATTGTTTGGAGGACAAAAAAAAAAGCAAGCTACAACAATGAGATTCCAAGTTACAATTAGTATGTAAAGAATGACTCCATTTTTGTACAAAAGATATAATCCATAGGAATCAATAGGAAAAAGTCAGAAAACATATATAAAAATTAAGAGTGGTTATGTTTGGGTAAGATTACATATTTTCAATTTTTTTCTTTATGCATGCCACTATTTCCCAACAATTCTATAATTAAATATTTTTAAATGATAACAGGTTGGACTTAATTATTTAAAGTTCCTGCCAACTCTGGGGTGGTGGTGGTGGGATGAATTAGGAGATTGGGATTGATATATATATATACACTAATATGCATAAAATAGATAAATAATAAGAACCTGCTGTATAAAAAATAAATAAAATTCAAAGAATTTTTTAAATAAATAAATAAAAATAAAGTTCCTGCCAACCCTGACATTTTGGGCACCTATGATTGATGCCCCAAGTGACTTCGAACAACCCATATTTAGTGTGGGCTTACTGTGTGGCCTTTGGAGCCTAAGTCATTGCCCACAGCTGCAGCCCTCTGCATTCCTCTCTTCCATACTCTGCCCGGCTGTCTCCCCAGCCAGCCTGAGTGCTTCCCTTGTCTGTAATTCCTGTACCTAGCCAAGAGCTGAGCAGAGGAGCTCAGCATGGTGACAGGTGCCACGGGGCACAAAGAGATGAAAGGCACAACTCTAGTTCCAGAATCTTACTGGGACAGAACGCACACACAAAGTGCTTGGTTGTATAACACAGACTAAGAAAACCAGAGGCTAGAGAAAGCAGGGCAAGCCGGGTTGGGGAGGCCTGCTAGAGCTGAGGGCCATGCAGGAATGGTGGGTGAGGGCAGTGCAGGCAAGGGGCACAGCCTGAACAACGGGAAGCCAACCCAAAGTCCTTTGGGAACATGCCCCAAACCTTTCCAAAAAACTTTCACAATCCTTGGTCTGCCGAATTTCTGAACTTTGCCCTGAATGGGTAAAAGTTAAGTCTCCTAAACAGGAGCCCTCCCTCTATCTAACCCTGGGTTAGCCGCCAAAGACAAGTCTTCCGGGATAGAGCCGATAAATTACTTTTACTCACTCTCCCCACCTCTTCCAAAGGGGGAGGGGAGGAGGGGATGGCCAGGGAGGGTCTGGGGGGAGGAGAGGAAGTTGCTGGAACAACAGACATCTCACATGCAAACAGTGCTCACCGCAAGCAACCGAGGGCCTTCTCTCGCGGCGCCACCAACCCCATTTGACAGATGGAGGAAAGGAGGCTCAGAGAGTTAAAATGGCTTGCTCCGGGCTCACCCAGCCAGAGAGTGAGGAAGGCGACTCCACTCAGGCCTTCTGACTCCAAGTCCAGTGCTATTTCGAGGTAACACACAGGACCTGGAGTCAGGAGCCCTGGATGGCTCTGTCACCCACTGGCTGCGTGGTCCTGTACCAGCCGCTCAGCCCTCACAGCCTCTATCCCCAACTGTAAAATGAGGAGGCACGCGATGACCCGCCCAGGTCCTCTTCCGGCTGGCTCTATGAGCCTTCTAGGGGCGGCTGCAAAGCTCCCCCTATCAATTACATTTCCCAAGTTGGGCCGGCAAAGATCACCAGAAGAGCCTCAGCCTATCACGTGGTTAAATAAAAAAAGCAAAACGTCCCGGATTAACTTTCACTGCACTGCTTCTACTGATACCTGATTACCCAATTTTCAAGTTTCCTTAGGTGAAATATCCCTGCTGGGTAGGCACTCCGGACGGCTAAAAGGGCAAAAAATTATTGGTGAGCCAAAGAACACAGAGGATGGAGTTAAACCCAAAACGGACAAGTTCTTGCTATGGGTCTCTGAACAAGTCTCTGGCAATTTCAGGGCTCCTTCATTCGCGTCTTAGGGAGAGGTTTGGAGTCAGCCCCAGACAAGTAAGAGGCCCGAGGGCAGAACTTTCCTAGCGGCAACTCGATCCACCCCGCATCCAGTCCCCCTGGCCCCAGGCTGTCGGCTGGGGGGCTGGGGGCGCCGTGGTGGTGCCAAGGCTGGGATCGGCCTTCGGAGCAGACATGGGAGCGGGGAGAGTGACTGCGCCCGGTGACCGCCGCGGGAGCTACACTGCAGTTTCGTCAGAGGTAAAGGTACGCGCCCGGCGCGCGCGGCGTGTGCACACAAACACACACACCCGCGCGCGCAGACCGTTCCTCACACTCTTCCCCCGGCCTGGAGAAGCGCGATCACACGCCACCAGCCTCTTCGGCCCCTGCCCGGAACCCACCCAAGCGGGCCCGCCACCGACCACGAGGCCCCGCGGCTCCCTGACGCATGAACGTCCGCAGCGGGCGAGGACCGGCCTTCTCCTGCGCGTGGCGGGCTTCCTCTCGGCGACACCCCGCCACGCCGCTCGGTTCCAGCAGCCAGCCAGGACCCGTCACCCAGAGTCCGCC